>NC_089316.1:1826742-2126742 GCF_036669915.1 Pocillopora verrucosa | reverse complement strand
CATTCTTTCATTATCTCCCGTTGTGGTGTGAAACTAAAAAGGTGGTTTTGTGACAAATAAAAGGTTGCAAAGATTAAACAATTTTCTTCAAGAGAGAGGACCATTTGATCATTATGAAAAATTTCCTTGCACATTTTAGGATCAAGAATAAGTTCCCCACGAGATGAGGGCGAATGGGGGGGGGGGGGAAGGGGGGAGGGAAGGGGGGAAGGGGGGGAGGGAAGGTGGAGGGAGGGGGGTGGGGAAAGGGCTCGGACGAGAAGTAAGGTAGCAGATGCAGTTTTTACCCCTAACATTTATCGAACTAGGCCATTAACTAAGTTATTTACTGAAATAAAAATCAATTTAAATGTTCTGTTTTTAATCTACTACATTTTCAAAGTTACCAATTCATTGCAAAATAAAACAGTGTCTCATAATTGAAGAGTCTCCAGCCGTATCATGAGACAACACTAAAAAAACACGCTAAAAAACATCTAACCAAGGAGAACATTCAGCCATGTGATGTGATCATCCAAATAACAGTTGTCACTTTTCAAGGACCAGAATTGAACTTAAAATTTCTCATTTGATTGTGATGATAACTTCTTTTCATGTCTTTGAAACCAAAGCCATTGTCACTGACAAGATTTTGGACTACTTCCATCTGGATGATCAAAGCGTATGGTTAATGTCACTCCAAAGTTCCAACAATGTATAACGATAAAAATATATAGAGTATAGTCCCAATGATATAATAGCCTTAATGACTGATGTAATGGCCTGTTAGTCTAAAACTTGACACAAGTTCCACTTTGGAATATAAGAAAAGAATGCTATATCATCTGCATATCTTTGAGAAATACTGATACTTTAGGCTAAGGTTTAGAAATGAATAACGAGTATATAACTGAATTATATGGGAATGTTAAAACATCCATACACACTACTCTACATTGAGTTTGGTGGTAACAAATAACAGTGTACTGCAGTTCTCATCTTAAAATACGCGTCTTATTAAAAATCATAAAACAGCTATGATACAAAGTTCCAGAGTACCAGGTTAAAGGGGTTTTTGAAAGAGCTCTTGATTCCTCGATGGGACATCTTTAACCCTCTAACTCCCATAAGTAACCAAGACAGAATTTCTCCTTACAGCATTAATACAATATCAAACAGACAAGTTATGAGAATAAAGAAAAATATCAACAAAGGAAATATTGATTGATCCAATACCAAATTCTCAAAATTAACATCAAAAGAGTTGTATGGCAGACAGTAAGGAGAATTACTGATGAGATCTTGGGAGTGAAAGGTTTAAAGCTCTACATTTGAGTTAATATATGATTGAATGAAATTACAACTTGATGACAGAAGCCTGAAGGGGCAAAAATTTGAACTTAACCCTTTAACCCCTTAGACTGAGCAGCATCTAATTTCTCCTTACAATATCACCCTTGAATCACATATTAAGGTCATGAGAATAACGGAAATGATCAACAACTACAGAAGCTCTGGATCGTTAAGCTAATTCTCCTTGTCAGCACCTCAGGAAATGTATAGAGAACAGTATGGAGAAAATGAATACTGATGTTAGGGTGTAAAGCTATGTTAAATTTGTGATAACATCGTGTGCAGGTGATCTATTTTATACAATCAAAGAGGGAATCGATGGGTCTTCCTAGATTTGTTCCTTCTCTCGCGGTATTATGAATTAATTATTATCCAGTCTTACTCAATATTGTAAAATTTATCAATCGTTTCTTTCCGCGACTATGGACCTGAACGACGTTTTTAAAAGGAGCAGTAAGAAATAAAAACTAATGTCCTCCCTTGCTAAGTAGGAAGGTTACGGCCTCAGTTTTGCCATATTTTTTTGCGATTTTTAACGGAGTGCGACCTGCAAAATCTTTTGAATTAACATCCAAACCAAGTGACAGCATTTTTGTGATGATGGCAACATTACCGTACATTGAAGCGGCGTGCAGTGAATTTCTTCCTGACTGGTCTCTAATACAGGGATCAGCTCCTTTGTCTAAAAGATAATTTACAGCTTCAATCTTGCCACAAGCTGCAGCCAACCTCAATGGTGTACTTCCTTCACTATCTTTTGAATCGACATCTAGACCACCTGACATTAGTGTCTCGATGATGGTGACATTACCACCCTGTGAAGCGGTGTGCAGTGAATTTCTTCCTGACTGTTCTCTAATACAGGGATCGGCTCCATTGTCTAAAAGATAATTTACAGCTTCAATCTTGCCACAACCTGCAGCCCACATCAATGGTGTACTTCCTCCACTATCTTTTGAATCGACATCTAGACCACGTGACATTAGTGTCTCGATGATGGTGACATTACCACCCTGTGAAGCGGCGTGTAGTGGAGTAATGCCAGAGTGGCCTACAATAAAAGGATCAGCTCCTTTGTCTAAGAGGTAATTTACGGCATCTATTTTGCCAGTCGAAGCAGCTAAAATTAAAGCCGTATTACCATCGTTATTTTTTGTGTTGATATCCAGGCCACGTGACAACATATCCTCGATGATGGCAAAGTTGCCAGTCTGCACAGCTGATGACAGTGAGTTCCAATCGTCGTCTGCTATCGTCTGAATGTCACGTTTATCTGAAAAAAAAGATAAATGAAAAAAAAAATTTACAGCAGAAGAGACATACCTCTCCGTATTTTGTAATAATAAGAACGTTTATACTCAATATATAAAAATAGACAGTCAAAGATTGCATTTGGCTTCTGATATAAAACAATTTTTAGAGCATTGGAAAGAACTAGAGGTTAAATAATGACGAAAGAATATAGTTTTACTGGGGTTCGCTCAAAAGCCTTATGGTTCCCCTATCCTCTGAGCCCCAACAATGTTACTTATGCTTCTTATTACTTTATTGCGATTCCATTTTTTGAGACATTTTTCTTCATACAAAACGGCATTCCGCGTTTTAGGATATTCCGTCATTATGCCGATCCACCGTTCTTCCATTCCATTTTCAGTTATATAATTCAAAGTATCGTATCTCGCAGCTTGCTCGCTTCGCAAATTGAGCGGCTCTATTCGGCATAATAATAATAATAATAATAATAATAATAATAATAATACCAATGATGATGATAATAATAATAATAATAATAATAATAATAATAATAATAACAACTGCGGGCGACAAGAGAAGCAAGCAATCCTAATCTCAACGTTGCTTTTACAAACGCATGCGGGCAGGTGTGTAGTTTGGCCCTGATTCTATTTTTGCTCAAATAGTGAGTCTACCACTAAGAATGTATGGAATGCAAAGAACGCTATTTTCTCACGCGCATCATGTGTAATTTGGACCTTGGAACACGTGAAGCTAACGCATAGCAGCAGCGCCGACCAATCCAAATAAAGCGTGTCGATATCTAGATTCGACGTTTCCGTTCATGTCGCGTTGGACGCCATTTCTCGGCTGTATTCTGCCTCAGGCGAGTAGCGAGAAAATTGTTCGTTTGTTAGTCCTTGACCTCAAGCGTAGAGAGAGAGTTGTATCTGTTCGTCCTTTAATTCAAGCGTGGAGCGTCAGTATTGTTCGTCCTTGACCTGCCAAGCGTATAGTCTGAGATTGTTGTCTCTGATCTCATAGAAGCGTGGAGCGAGAGCGTTGTTCGTCCTTCAGTCCTTGGAACGGGATCGTTTATACATTATATTTTGGAATAATCTGAAACTTCTTCATATATTGGTCGTTTCGTTTCAGTAATAAATAAATAATTGTTGCGTTGCATCAATCATTTTGACTCGATCAGTACGCGCATTTTATAACCTAGAGTGATTTTCTTTACACCATGAAACAACAACAATTACAGCATATTACTAAAAAACAAGCAAAACAAAACAAGGGAACTAGTGTCCCGTGGAATGATCCAGCGTTGGTAACTGTTTCACAGGTTTATTAAAATCACTCTATTGTTAGTGTCAAAATAGAGGAAAAAGCGATTGGAGCATGGGGGGTGTCCTCATGGAATAAATTTTCAACCCCGCAGAACAAATCTTTTCTCCCTATGGGCCCCCAAATCTTTCATTAACCAAATAGCCAAAAATACATCGTCCTTGCTTGCATTTCCTAACCTTTGGTTATTACTAGTAATAATAATAACAGTTAGCAAAGTAATTTGGTATTATCAACTGAGTTGATAAGTTTAACGTAAATTGACCATCGTTAAGGGTTTCAAAGCTGACGTTTCGAGCGTTAGCCCTTCGTCAGAGCGAATGAAGGAATTGTGTCTCCTGTGTATGTTTCTATGCAGAAAATGGAGCAACGCTTTTGGTGGGAACATGGTAACTAGCATAGATAAGTTGAACGAAAAGTGTTCGTTGATAACCTGGGATTAAGAGTGCCGATTTGAAAGATAACTATTTTTGGTCGAGGGTTTTGCGGCATTCAAAGAATAAGTTTCACCTTCTATACATAACATTTCAAACACGGTTTCCAGCATTTCACGGAGAAGGATAACGGTATTTTTTGCAGTCATCACAACAAGATCAAAAGCCAAACAAGAACAGAATGATAGCTTTTCACATAGATTCTAAGAGTCTAAAGCATTTCTGTAAACTTTTAACTAAGTCACGTGATTTCTTACATTTCAATTTTGATCGTTTAACTGATCGATATAAACCAAAATATAATGATATGTATATGTATTCTTGAGACATGGTTGAGTCAATCTTAATATGACATTTAAATAATGCATTGGATTGATTGACTTAACCATCACTATTGGGCAGTCGTTTTGAATTCGATGAATATCAATAGAAATAAATAAACTATTGGTTTGGTGGTGTTTGTTGGATCCAGAGTGACTGCTTAGCAGTGTCTGAGATATATATTGCTGTATTATTTAAAAGGAGTTGAATATATATTTTTATATTTTTAAATAAATTTATAAATGTTATTATATATTAATATTTTTATGTTATATTATTGTAACACGACCCCACAAACCTCTGGCTTTAAATACTTATCGTGTTCAAATAAAGTTTTATTATTATTATTATTATTATCATCATCATCACAGAAACTAAGCTTGGTAATTTTGACTTTTCGATACTGACCACCGATATTCACGTCAAATTCAGATGGTGCTCCTTCAGTTCCCATACCGCTGTCAGATGCTTCAGACACTAAACTTTTCGTCTCAAACTGTAGACTTTCCACGTACATTTTGGTAAAATTCCATTTGTGTTCGGCAATACCCCGTGACTTGTCTCCGAGCCTTTCGTAACTGCCATTCTGAACTAGAAAAAAACATAAAGAAACAACATGTTTTTGCTTAAAAATATCATTTTAAAGTAGGAATGCATTTATGTGTTAAGAAGCTTTTTCGATGTTTAACAGTTTACAGTTGGAGCAAGTTGGAGATAGAAAAACTTTAAGAAATAAACTATGGCGCTCCTCGCAAGCTTTCCGCGAGCGGTCGAGGTATAATCAAGAGAATACAAATAATCTCTTGGTATAATCTATTCTCGTTTTATCAATTTAATTATCAAATTTTCCGCGTACATGTACATATCTAATTTGATATATTACAAGGCTAGAATGTCTAAATGCATTGTCTCTGAAAAGCCTTGGTAAGGAAAGCCAGTAAAGCACAGATATTTGCGAGCATGTAAGGAATGAAATCTCGAAAGGCCTGATCTGTTTCAATTCAGTTATAAATAGTTTTAACGAATTTCTTTCGTTGAAAGAATTTGGTTGTGACACGAAAAAGTTTACCTGATACCCTCCCCCCCAGCTCTTTTGTATTCTTATGACCCCCCTCTCCTTGGTGGCAATAAAATGGCAGACAACTTTCTACAGTACCCCCCCCCCCCCATCTTTTACATCCTGTTGGTAACGACTAATCCCGCATAAAAATCATGTGTTCCTCCCGGAAAATCCTCCACTAGCGAAGAATAATCTTTTAAGTAAAATTCAGTCCATGTTAATCTCCCAAAATCAATGTTAATAGTACTTTTGTACACAATTATTTGTCAGTTATGGCATAAAATGGCGTTTTTCCTCGGTTTTTATCTTATCCATACCTATGTATTTAGCAGTTAACCTGTATTAAGCGCCAACCCCGTCATTCCCGTGGGTGACCGCTTAATATAGGTTTGATTGTATATATATCTTGTTTAGCTTAACTTGAGTGTTTGCATGATTTAGTGACCTTCCTCTGCTGGAATTATTTCCGTGGCCATCCTTGTCCCAAAAAACTCACGTGAAAGTCTAGTCATTTGTTTCTCTTGACTCTCCGCTCTCTCCTTTAAGAGTTGGACATCATTCTCGAGTCTTTTCACTTTTACTTGCAATGTTTCATCCTCGTTCGGCGTTGTCGATATCACTGAATCAGAGTGTTCACATTTTCTTCTTGGCACCTTCGCAGGACCTAACAATAGACAATTTGCAGGCCACCGTGAGTTTCTTAGTTGTAGTTTCGAGGGTTAGCCCATCCCCTGCACGAAAAAATGGATTTACTCGGGTTTGCCAAGTGAGCAAATATGTAGCAAATTTAGTGATCTAAATTTGCACCGCACTTGCAAAAAAATATATAAATATGCTGATTTGTTCTTACGGTGTTGGTGCGCAAATGTAGTGTAAATGCGACAGTGTGCTCTTTATTTACTTAATCCTTGCACATAGGGCAATTTTTTAATAACGACGTGAGTCTGCGAAAACTTTATCCTCTTTGCAAGAAATAGTAGTTTGCCTTGAAGTGCAAAACCAGGCAAATATAATGCAAAACTTATTTTTTACTATTATGTTTGAATACGTTTGCTCAAGGGATGCAAATGTTCATCTTTGCTTATAGTTTGCTCTAAATTGGTCTGAGAGCAAGAATTGATACTATTAAGTGCTTCTTGTAAGTTTGTTTACAGAAGTGCATCTCAAAGTAAAATAAATTAAGCTATTAGTATCTACATGGATTGCACAATACAACTACTGTACAACTACTCATAACAGAAGCCTAAGTAAACCTAGCTAGAAATGGATAACTTGCTAAAATGGGTTCTTTTCAACATAGTAAGCGGTCAGATAACAAGCAATGCACTGTGAAAGTAGGGTGAGGTTTTTTTTATAGAGAGTTTGACTTTCTTTTTTGTTCCTAAGAGCCATCGTAAATATTCCCATACAAACTATTATAATTTCGCTGACTCTTATTTCGCAAGATGATCATCACACAGCTGGAGCTAGGGTTGCCTGTGCGTATTCTGGTCAAAATTCACTAAATTTCAGTTGGCGAAGGACATAGTTGACTGGGAGTATTTGCATTGCCTCTTATTTAGACATAATACAAAATCGAGTGCAAGAGACCAGAGAGATGTTATCTTTAATAATAAACGATGACATCGCTCGCATCCTAATTAAACGCATCTTCTAAGTGCTTAATATACAGGGCTAGTAATATCAGCCGCGACACCCAGAATAAATCAAATCAGTGAGGAATCTACCACCAATATAGCCCTTTATGCTCACATTGGCGATTTAACAAAATAACCGATAACAATATTTAACAGATGGTTCCAGAGAATTAGCAGATCTAATGAATAAAACTTAAAAACCGTTTTGTATCCAATAGATTGGTCAGTGGATCGAAGATTTGGCACCTAAAATATTACAGTTTTTACTTTATTTTTTGGTATGATATTTCCTCTATATTAGAGCCGATAGAGATATTCGTTTACTTTTTAATCAGATTGTGATATTTTACCATTTACTATCCCCTTCTCGCATAGCTAGAGAAATAAATCCTTTAATTGCATAGTTACCTTTCTCAAATGGAACTATTTGAGTCTCTACAGCTTCTATTCTTTCCTCCAGAGACTTGACTTGGTTCTTAAGTTGTGTTATTGTTATCAGAGAATTTTCATCTGTTCTGGGTGGGAGAGATAACACTGAGTCGGAGTGCCTACGAACACCTCGTTCCGGAGGTCGCTTCTGGTTACCTAATGGTGGTCAGAGAATCATTTTGATTATTTTTAGATCTATTGAAGTGTTCATACCTGACACACGCACACGCACACCCACGTACCCACCACACACGATAAGGGGAAGACGCAGGATTTAGTGAAGGGGAGTTCAGATAAATGTCCACTGAAAGCGGACCATCTAAGAGCGGCTGGGGGTAAGCATCCCTCGGAAAATTTTTTAATGGGATCAACAAGTAATATTTTCCTGGCATATCCAATTTAGGGTTTTTGTGAAAAAACTGCAAGTGTTTTCAGGTTTTCATTTCAGTTTAGGAGGTTCGGCCGAACCACCCGAACAAACGTAGATCCGCCAAAGAAATTCACCACAAATTTGAACGCCATGGTTTGCAATTAAAGAACTGAATTCTCTTCCATATTTCGTGTCCCTTATTTCAGTGATTGAATATTAACCTGAATACCGAAAATAGAATGGGATGTCAAAGTTTAAGTCCCTTAATGGTATTGCTTCGGAAATTAAAAGTGAAAAATTGCCAGCAACGATAACGTCAAGGCGAACAAGGCAATGATCCTATTCCACAGTTAATTGTTTGGCCAATAAATTATATCTATCTGATTTACTGAAAACAGCCCTTGTTCATAACTTAATGTGGTTGAAGCAGCAGCAAAATTGTGCGATCAAACCTATTCTTCTTGTTATCGAACAGCTAAATTCCTACAGTTCAACAACCAAAACAAAATTAAGCGGGAAATATAATGAGCCAATGAGACTGACCAGCCCAAGTTAGCAAATCAAAATGAAGGAGATTGTAAGTGGGTAGGTTGCTCATGTATGCACTGCTTCAGCCTGCAAAAAGATAATGATTGCAATTGACTGGTCCAAGTCGAAAATGTTCTCTTTCGCTATTCAATAATCTATGATCTATCACTGTTAATTTATGAAGCAAAATTTGACAACAAAGTTGTTTAAGTATACAATAACGCAAATTGAGCCAAAATTGAGCAATCCATACAGTGGTAGTTTTTATTAACTTTTGCTATTGAAGCAATAACCCCGGAGGAGATCGGCCTGCGAGCGTACAGAAGATGCAGAATAAAAAGATCCCCAGTGTTGTTGATTTTAAACACGCATCAACTTTGTTTTGATTAACATCCTCAGATAAAGTTACTCACCGTCAGCTTCTTGAACGAGTTCAAAGTAAGCTTTCTCATATTCTTCTTTTTCAATCGTCACAGTCAATTCCACATTCTCTTCACCACCGGCACGGGTCTTCATTTCATCGGTCACAAAAAAGTTAAATAAACGTTCCCTGAGCGTGCCATCCTCGTACATGTTCCACAAAGCAGTGAGCCCCGTGAGATTGTCGACCTGAATTGTAAAGCATACGCACCCTTGACCCACTTCAATCAATCTTGAACCAGCAGGAAGAACACAACCCTGGAAGCAGGTGACTAACTGATCATAAGTTGACCAGCGAGTCAAAATCTCACGGACAGTGAGTAAGGTCATTCCCGCTGCTGCCACTCCAAACACTGTCTTCATGTTCAGTACTGAAACAAATGGCACTAAATTAAATTTTGAATGTTGATATTTAAAATCATTTTTGGTAGTAGTCTGGCGAAGATCATTGTAAAAAAGCTGGAAAAGAACCGTAAGAGGTGACAGAATATGACTGTTAAACATCGAGGGAATTTTGTTTTGCATTACTTGAATCCGCTGACTTTTTTTTTTTTTTGTAGTTTACGAGAAAACATACCGTCCCTGACGACGTGATCGCTCGGTTAACCCAAGTTAATCGCAGTCCGATGCAAATTATGTCAAAATAAGTGTCTGCAGAACTATGTTATCTAAGAAGCAGACTGTCCGATTTTGATTTACCTCTGGGTTCATTTTTGGGAAATATGATTGCAGAATCCTAGAAACTTCGCTCGAACGGTATTCTTCAGCTTGAAGCAAGCATTTCAGCCTCGTGACCCGCATGGACTAATCGGAAGCGAGCAAATAGGCTTAATGGATATAACAGACTAACAATTACTTCGCACCCAGAAGAAAAACATTGATCAATAAATGCTTCGGTGGCGATGGCGATGGCGGTGAAAGCGGCAGAATTCGAAATCGGCAGATTTTGACTGAACGTTTCGTAAAAGTTAGGCCGTTCCTTTTTTCTTTCACCATAGATACATGAACTTTGATTGATTCTGAATGTATAGAAGCACAGGCGGCCTTAGCTCTAGCTCATCTTGCGCAATAGCAGTCATGGCGGAATTAGAAGAGATTGTCTGGGAATATTTACGACCGCTCTAAGGAATAAAAAATACAGTCAAATTCTCAATAAAAATACCTCACCTTACTTCCATAGCGTATCACTTGTTATCTGACCGCTTACTTAGGTGAAAAGAACCCATTTTAGTAAGTTGTCCATTTTAAGGTCTTCTACGCACATAAGAAAAGCCCAAGGCTGAACACTCCATTTCCGAACGCCCAATCCGAGTAGCGAAAAATCCTAGGGCAAAATAACCGGGCGGCCAAAAATTCAATGCAGATGCATACGTGCTTGGACTCTGCGTTGGATTTGTGGCCGCCTAGTCATTTTGCGCTGGGATTTTTCGCTTCTCGGATCGGGCGTTCGGAAATGGAGTGTTCAGCCTTGGGCTTTTCTTAGGTACGTAGAAGACCTTGAAATGGACAACTCGCTAAGATGGGTTCTTTTCATCAAAGTAAGCGGTCAGATAATAAGTGATACGCTGTGGAAGTAAGGTGAAGTATTTTTTGCACGTATTTGTCGCGTATTTAATTGTTCTCGAGGGAAATATATATAACGGCGTAGTATATATGTAAGATTTTACGCAAGTACACAGCGTTACCATTGTTATTCCTATATATGCTCAACCGCGTTGTAAATCAACTTTCCTGAATAAAATCAAATAAACTAATCACGAGTATTGTATGGTAAAGTCTACTATCTTGATCATTGAAGAAAAACAGTTGAATTAGAGCAGTGAAAGGAATTAGTTGACCAATAAATAACTCTACATTGCGCAAGGCGACACGTCGGGTTATAGCCGAGAAACTACAAATAGCAGTCGACCGTTAAAAGGTGTTGATAGGCTTGTGTGACTCTTGCCATTCGCCAGCTATAGCGCTTTGAAATCTTCTGCCCTCAAAGTCTAGCTGCTTTAAGGTTATCTTTTAACGATTTTCCTTCGCGATGTGATAATTAGGGTTAGTTTTAAGGTGTCATTTCCCCATCTGTATGTTCTTGAGGTTTGGCAAAGCTGGATGAGACTGTGTCACGAAAGGCAATATAAATTTTTTTCTGTGTGCGTCTGTTGTATGAAAGTATACTTTCTCTTCCGCAGAAAATGACTGCGGAGATACGTTTCACAAACCTTCACATACGTATCCTCTATTCTTTATGTGTATCATGAAACTCTGTACGTTTTCTATTAAACGTGGAACGTGACGAATTCGTTCTTAACAGGCGAAGGGCTTCTTTTACGAATCCCGTATTTACGCCAAGTGAATGACACGAAAAAAAAATCGTGTAGTAAAAGGTCTTTGTTATGCGTTTAATATATAACTCGCGTCTAGGAATGTATTTTCTGAATTTGTTATTGTTCACACAGCCATCGCAAGGTCGTAACGAGGTATATGGGATCAGGGATCAAAGGCCTAAAAAAGGGTGGGATCAGGGATCACAGCCTCGGATCCGGGATCAAAGCCCTCGGGATCGGGATCAGCGTGTTTTCCATGGGCTCAAGGATCAGGCGTCTAGATAACAACAATAATTTACGATGCGCGCCTAAACATGGATTTTTAAAGCTTTTTGAAATTTTATGACCCATTTTATACAGTATTCCTTGGTATTTGGACTTATTGATTTATAGTTCACCGGAGACCAGAATCAACGAGTACTAGTTGACTCAAACTTGACTGGTTAGGCATTGGGTCGTTAATCTGTTAATAACTTGCCAGGATTTTATTGTCTTACTCGCGCTGCATGACGTTCAATCATGTCATACAATATGCTAGAAATAGGTCATTTGAGCACGTTGGATTGCTTTCGACTGAGCACGGGCACTGAGTATACTTGGAGAT
Source organism: Pocillopora verrucosa (assembly GCF_036669915.1). Lineage (NCBI taxonomy): Eukaryota > Metazoa > Cnidaria > Anthozoa > Scleractinia > Pocilloporidae > Pocillopora > Pocillopora verrucosa. Next base: position 2,114,712 of record NC_089316.1, on the reverse strand, counting down.
TACTGGATCGTTTTTTAAAAAAGTCAACATTTCAGAAAGTTTTTTTCCATGGGGAAGCGAAAGAAGAGAAAAGATAATCACACACGTAGAAGGTAAATTGGAGTAAACGTTGATTTACGGTTTTCTTTCTGGTTCAAATCTGCAATCTTTTGGCAAAATTTAATTTCATAAACTCGACATTCTAGGTCACGTTCCTGGTCGCTCAGCAGAAAAGGCGATCAACGGCATGAGCGAAGCTCAAGGCGACGTTCAACAAGCAGGTAACTTAGAATAATGAGTGTTTGTGTGTTGTTACCAATTATAAGGACTAGAGTATACATAGAATTGCTTCTAAAACGGCGAAAAGACCAGACACAAAAACCATGATGTAACAACTGATAACACATTGAAAACTGATAGCACAAATGGACTATGAGATTTCGTCGTGTTGTGCGATTTAGCGTGGACCCGAGTAGTATTTATTCTAAAGGCAATTTAGATGAAAGAAAAGTTTTCTTTTGATCAAGGAAAATAATAGATGGATTAATTTGAAGGATTTTTTTTATAAAATTAATGTCATCAGTTTTAGGTTTACTGGTAAATGTCATTACAGTAACTCTTGCCTTGCGGACACCCCGCGGCCAAAATTCAGATCCCCATCTAGAGGGTCTAACATAGGTTTGGCGGGATACGGGATGAGGCGTTTTTAGCTGCCGGGATGCGGGATGAAAGGAAATTTTAAGGCGGGATGCGGGATGAAAGGAAATTTTAAGGCGGGATGCGGGATAGCGTGGAAGCGGGATGCAAGACGGCTTTACAGTTAGGTTTCACTCGCCATCAGCGCTTGTGTCATATGGAGAAACTATATTTGTCTGTGACACCAGCAATCAAGCTGTCAGACTAATTTCAAGCTTAAAAAGCTATAAACATCTCGGAGAGAAATTGGAAATTGAAATTTATTAAACTCTTCCAACTTGAAGAAGAACTATCAAGGAAGCCAAGTTTCCAACCAAGTTTGGAAGACGGGTTGATTATTCTCAAAGAAGCGGCGGATTTCACGAAAGACGTAGAGAGGCAGGCGTATTTTCAAACAGGTCGAAGATGTCCCCAGGGTCCTGATCTAGCATTGTCAAAACCTACGAGGGACGCTTTTAAAATGCTTCATTCGTCATTTGAGAAAACGAATTCGTTCTTCTCTGAAAACGATTTGCAGCATATTGCAAAGGATATATGCTTTCCAAGTTTCACGACACTACATGTGGAACATTTCTTTGCGGGAATGAGAACCCCCAGTCGTCCAACGCCAGACATGCATGATTACGGCAGCCGCAGACCAAGCTGTATTGTTGAATCCGTACAGAAGGTGTATCACTCTTCCTTTTCAGTGTGTACGGGACCCCAAAGCCACTACACCGAACGAACAAAAAACAAGAGGGAGCCTGAGTGGCTTTATGATCGTGCAAAGCTTAGAGAAGAACATTTTAGGCAAGAAGATAGTGTTAAGGAGAAGGATGGTTTGCGTGAAGAATCAAGGGAACTTAGGCTGTTTGCTAAAGAATTTGGGCAAGGCGTACGGCAGCAAAGAGTAAGAGACAAAACGAAAGAAAAGGCTGGAACTCTCCCTCTATCTCTAAGCATGATCCGAAGAGTTCAAACAAACCAAACTCAAAATGTTGTTGACATGCTTGAAGAGCTTCAAGCCTTAGACGCAGGACAACCTGAAACAGCACAGATTGAAACTCGTCCAGTTCGTTTTTCAAAGGGAGATGTAGTCGCCCTAAAACACAACTGGAAACGTTATTTGGAGCCCTTTTTCCTTGCTATTCTTCAGGAGGACCTTCACTGCAGTAATGGTGGCATCCTTGAGCGTATCATGCGTATTAACTGGCTTGAGCCGTCAGAGGAAGATGCACTATTATACACTGTAGGCAATGAAGACAACAACAACCCACCTCAGTGTATTTTAGATATTGTAACGGTGGTTCAGGATGGTGAGAAATTCATTCTATGCCGAAACGAGGAGCAACGCCTAAAAAACTTGGCTAACGGCTCTGACGAGGCTGATTATGATAGCAGTAGTGAGGACGACAGTGATGGCGACAAAAGTGAAGACGATGATGACCAACCGACTCGTTTCGAAGCTGGACGCAGTAGATCTGGCAGGAGGGTGACACGATTTGTGCTTTAACAAGCTCAGAACAATTCCAGGGCCTTTCCGGAGTCAAATTTTCACACACGTTGTACATTTTCTCGATAGATATTTTTCAATAGATTTTTTTCAGATGTCTAGAAAACGGATTAACAAATAGCACAGATACTGCAAATAGATGATAACAAAAACTTGTATCATAAACTGACTAGGTCGCATGCTCATGAAATTTTAAAGTTTATAGCATCACCAAACGGTTTTTCTTTTTCAAACGAATGTCGAGGAAGGTCGCTGCGATAAATACGTTTTATTCTAATTTTGGTTACAGAAAGTTTATTAAAGTTTATGAGGCTAATATCAACGTCGATTTCAAGCAGTCTGCTTTTTCAAGCGGATAGATTCGAAAGTTATCAGATTTTTAGGAAAAATTTGTTTCCTCGTGTTTCCCGTATAAAACGTTTAGAATTTGTATAGTATTGCACTAGTTAGTGTGTTTTGAATTAAGTGAAATTCACCTGATAGTTAAATTTGAGAAAAATCAAGATTGTTAACACGTGTCAACGAATATTGTCGAGTACGCTAGATATCTGATATTTCTGCAAAATAGTCTTGTTGTAGATCGTCGGTATGCATTAATTAGTTTAGAGTGCTTCAGATCTTTGGTTTATTTATGGAGTTTGAAACTCTTCCTTTCTCATGCTCAACACTTAAATCACACCAATTTTAACTCACCTCCGATTACTCTTCCACCAACAACCCTGGCTGCCGCAACAATGCTACCAGCTTGCGCTTAAATTGTAAGATTCAATGACAAATTAGGCAGGAGAATTGCAATAAATTGACAGAATTGGGTTGAAATTTTGAGTTCTGATAAATATATAGCATATAACGGTTACTCGATGGACGCTATTTGAGCAAAGACCCTTAGATACTTTCCCGCAAAAAATGCGGCAAAATAAGAATTGCAGAGGACTAAATAATCGTTACCTTTCCTTCTTTCAAATTCATCCTCGTCAATTCGTCGTTTCTCGAAATCCTGAACTTTCTTCACCAGATCTTGCCTCTCAATTCCCGATAAAATCCCTTTCAAGAAATCAAGACGACCAAACTCAAAAAGTCCTCGGCGTTCAAGTTTTTCGAGCAAAATTCGAGCAGTTTGAGTGTTTCTTTCATTTTCCTCCAACGTTTCCCTCGCAGTGCAGACAGCAATGAGCTGCTGCAGTTGATTGCTTTCGTCGAGAGCACGGTTGATCTGTTCAAGCAATTCTTTATATTCTTTCCTTTTGTCCTCGAACTTTCTTACTTTCTGAAACAACGACCATTCTTCGACCTCTTTTAGCAGCTCTTTCAATAGCTCAACTCGATCAATGGCCAAATTATTTTGTGCTTCTAACTCTTGAAAGAGCGAAAGTGCATTAGGGGTGTCTTCAGGTCTAGACGCCACGCGCCCTCTACACACGAACAGTAAGTGTTCATGTTGGTCCAGTTGATCGAGTCGTCGGCTTATCTTAGAAAGAAGACCATTATATTCTTCGTAAGACATTTCAACTTTCGTTGCTATGCATCTAATATTAGCATTTCGATCGAACGCAGTTCGGTCTTTGGTATTTCATGTATATTCATAATATAGCGAAGAGTTTCGTTCCATGTCACGCACAGTGGCTGTTAGCCTAAGTGTAGCCGTACCCTCCCCCCGCAAGGTGAAGCGGAAGCGAGGGAACGTCTACGAAAACCTGACAGTAATCGTGTTCTGTGAAGTAACTCTTTTGCAAGAAAATATATAATGACTTTTTATTGGTCAACGTTTTTTTGCCGATTCTTTCGTGAATTCTGATTGGCTAGAGTTGGTAATTTATTTTCATACTAAAGAACAAAATGGTGACCAGAATGCTGTCATGGTCAACTTTTCAGACAACAGACGAGGTTTTAAGGCAAGTTTGCGCCGGCGACTTTTGAGAAAGACTTTCAAGAAGACCTGCAGAAAACGAAAGATATGTTTTTAGAAGGTAAAGAGGTCTCCGTTTCAACAACTGGCCATGGAAAACCTTCAATATATCAAGGAGCGCCAAGGATCGATCGCCTCTCTTCTCTAACAGAAACTGGTCATTATAAAGCTCTCATAAAGGGCCAGGTGCACTATCTCAGAGGACTTTAGCCAAGAGGATTGACTGCCTTCAACTTTTGGTGTCTTTGCGAACAGTGTTGCGAAGACATTAAATTAAAACTTGTTGTTTCTTTCAGCGATTCTCTCGACTGAGAAAAGGGTCGCTCTTTCTTCACGCTTGCAGCGTAACTATCTCTTAAAGACATATGTAAAAACCTTGAGATTCTGCGGCAAATGATCCTACTTTTCTCGACGACCGTGGCACTGTTTACGAACGCAAGCAGAATCCGTGTGGACGTTTAAATCTAGTTTCGTAAGCGCGATGCTAATCGAACATCGTTTTCTTCTTACTCTATACTAAAAATCGCTCACAATCTTCTCCTACAATCTTAAAGCAAAGTATTTATTTGAACTCGGACGCTGAATTGCAAATTTACCCGAAAAAATGGAAAATGAATTCATTCAATGTTGTTGTTTATCTCGATAACCTTTCACGCTAATACGTGCCACTCAGCAAAATATATTATCAAGTTACATAATTACGCATAGATTAGAGTGACGTCACAAAACACGATTAGTGTCAGGTTTTCGTAGACGTTCCCTCTCTTCCGTTTCATAAGTGGCTATGTTTACACTCGATCAGGTTTACGTCACACGCCATCACATTGGTTCAGATGATGGATCGTGGATCGGACTTGGAATGGTGGAGTGCTTACTCCTTTTGTGAAGTCTTCTTTCGAGCCATATAAAATTACTTTGCATACAATCACTGGTTTGAAATATATCGTGCTTTTGATCGAAAAACAATTTCATAATTCATTCATAAATGAACAAATAACTGGTTTAATTCGTAGAAATGTTGAGAAATTCTTAACGCGGGAAATAGTCAACTGAAAACTGGAACATGGCTATGATTTGCATTGAACGATTGAATCAAGGCTCTTCGTAAAGTTGAATATTAATTAATCAATGAAAGCGCTGAGGTGTTTTAGACCGTAAACGGTGCCCCATGCATACATCATTTGAACTGCTAAGTTGAAGGGAAACAGTGTAAGATATGCTAACTTTAAAAAGTCATTATAAGGTCAATAAAAAATCAAAGAGTCTGTAAGACACCTAATTAATGATTTCGGATGAGTAGCTAGTAAAGTTGAAGTTCAGGATGTGGAGTTTAGGACACCCACAAAGTACAAGCTTAAAAAGGGCAGATTTGGACTTTTTCCCTCACATTGGTTCGCTGAGGTTTAAAGCCCTATTGGACGAGAATGTGCATTGAATTCGCCGTATATGTGACCTGTCTTTTCGCAAATTCAATTACTATTCAATTGAATGAGAGACATTGAACACTCAGTCAAAGTTAGGTTTATTGCTAAGAATCTGACTTTTCTTATTAAACTAGTGTTTCCTTGACATTTCCCATTTCGTGTTGCAACCATGTAAAAGTCACCGACTGTACTGACTGCATTGGCCCTGTGCTGCTACTTCATTTAGCTCCGCAAGTGTCAAGCGTGCAATGAGCGATGAGCGATGAGTGCCTCCTGAAATAGCTATCGTAATTTCGAACTCTCATAAAGAGATTACGAACTAAACAAAATTGAAAAATAGAAAAAGTGTTTGCTTCTTTACAAGTCCACGCTCGCGTGGGAACCATGAGCCCTGTTTTGGCAACTATTTTAGACCTATTCGGGCACATTTGACCCGCGATCACTAGATGAGGACGAGAGGCAAGAAAAATGGCTCTGGTAGATGAAGTCGAAGGTTTAGTCAGTAGACATATCAGGAAAAATAATGTGAAAGAACAAATCTCGTTCTCCTTTGATTGTTGTCCTACAATGAAAACTCTTCTAGAAGGGATAAAAAAAACAAAAAAATAGCCTCAACAAAATTTCCTTTTAGATTCGGTGTCTTTGTGGGTCTTCCACCAATAAACCACTCCATTATTATTTTGCTCAATCCGGTTTTCTTCGCTTCCGTCCGAAGACATCAAAACTAGACTGTTCGAGTATTAATGGAAACCATAAACATCAAAAGGTTACAACTTTCAATCCTGGATTTTTTAAGACACCTTCACGCAAATGTAAGTGGCGGGCTCCTTAATGTCCAATGAATGCCAGATGAAATTATGTGTACATGTTGTACCATCCTATCTCTCAGTTAGTACGTGCGCCATGATTGGTCAATTTAGCGGGCCTTCATTCACTGCGAGACTTGCTGAATTGAAAAGTTTATTTAAATTGAAATTTTTCTCTTTCATTTGAGCCCAGAAATAAAAAAGTCTCTTAATAACCTCGTTTTCTCGGCCCATAACGTAAGTTATAGTGCCTCGTTTTTACGCGTTCAGTCCATTGATCTAAGCGGAAAAAACTAAGATAGTAATTTATAGTACTGATCTCGAACTCGGTTAATAAGAGGTACACATCATTTCAATTTTCATCTGGATTATTTTCATCAATCACAATTTGCAAGCTTGACATCATTAAAGCCGCTACACGAGTATCTATATGGCTTATCGCAAAGTCCGTCTGAGAAGCAAGGTGGTGGAAGGTTTGAGAGGGGTCTGGTATGAAAAATTGTGCGCGCTCTCATTTTTCGTTCCAGGCCCCTCGAGAGGGCGACAAACTCTTGCGAAATTCGCAGGAAGCCGCAATATGCACGTCCAGAAGTGCCTATAATAGAGAGCCCACAAGTTATATAAATCATCCGCAGCTCACACCTCAAAATTAACCGGTATCTATCTTTGAAATAATCTGCAACAGTTTTTTTATATGTGCGACCTGTTCCCTCATCTGTTACATCAAACAGCTTCCTGTTGGCTGATTTTTCAGAGACGCCCCAAATTGTGTACTTCCTCTTTATAGAGCCAGCATTAGAAGTTTGTATACGAATTCCTGTAACACACACCGAAAAAAAAAACATCACATATAAGTACTTTAAACAAAAAAAAATCACACTGAGTCAGAAAAATCTTAAGACTCTTCAAGTTATCTAAATTTTCATTATTACCGGTATATGAAAGCTTATGAAAAGAAAATCAAAAATAAATATATGGGGTCATGACCACATATAAGGAAATCAGGAACAACAGCTAGCTCCTTGTAAAATCCTTTTGCAGAGACTGAAAGTACAGAAACTCACTGAGAATATTATGTAAACATTGGACAGTTCTTTCACCATTTTACCCCTAACAGTGACTAGCATCCAATGCTTTATAGTATCTACTACTTTACTTTATACTTTATACTTATACCAACATACCAATACTTTATAGTATCACCCCCCTGAATGACAAACATGAAGGTCACAGGAATAAAGGGAATGATCACCAACTGAAAAAGCTTTTGATTGTTAACCAAATTCTCCTTGTTAGCTCCTTAGGGAATGTATAGAGAACATTATGGAGAATATGCATACTGATGATAGGGTGTAAAGGGTTAATGAGTTCATGATCAGGGACACTGGGAAGCTCAATTTAAAAAGGAAACAGTATTTCATTTCCAGAATTACAGTATACTCTTTGGAAAATAATTTTTTTGAGACTTGAACGTTACTGAGTGGACAACATTTCATACATATCTAAATTTTTTTCAAAGCAATGGTAAAAACATGTAAATTATATGAAATTTTACAAATTTCAACTACTCACCATCAATGTTTACCAGCACGGCCTTCCACTCAGAATGCTGAATACTTGAATAAAAACCGAATTTCCCCTCACACCTCTCCCCCAGGAGTCTTCCTTGACCATCAAATGTGAAGAATGATCTTCCAACAGGGGTGTAATGTATTGATGGCATCTGTGGCAACACAATGTCCAATGCCTGCACTGCATCTTGAGGTATTTTGCCATTTTTTTTCCACTCAAAAAGTTGTTAAGTTCCAATAGACTGAAGTGCTCAGCAAACAGAATTTTAACCTTGTGGGTAAAATAAGAATAAGCATTAAAATATTTTTATCCATTAGTATGAGTACATGTTGCCTACAACTACAAATTATGCATTTTCAGTGGCAATCCTTACAGTGCAAATGTGACAAAAACTGTCACAATAATATCTTTATAAAGATCTGCAGATAGCATGACATCTTGAGTAACAGTTAAAAATTGCAGACTACTTAAAGTTTATTTCTAAACTGATTGTTATCATCTTTTCACAGCAAAAGAATGATTGCATTCAAAATGTGACCATCACCAAGGTGTTATTATTATTATTATTATCATTATCATTTAATTATTGTATACTATGCCTTGTATGTGTGGTATATCAAAGCAAATGCTACCTTTAATCTCTACCTCCATCTTCACCTGGTAGTTTAACATCAAGTTCTGAGCCTGTAAGTCACAGAAAAAAGGAAAAACAACTCCTTAACACCAACAGGAGGTTTGTGGATTAAAATGTTGAAAGCAGTCTGGTGCTGGCTGAAATATATTTTGTGACAAAGTGTAACATGAACATGCTGGTATAAACATTGATATTTTCCCTTTTTTTTAAACCATGGCCACCCTCTTTTGAAGGTAGATTTAATTGTTAACAATTAACAATTAAGCATTGCTAATAAAGTTATGTCTTCATACTTTCTTTATACAATGTTTACTCATGTGTTGCAGTCAAAATTATCATTTTTTTCAAATGAAGATAATCTGGTTTTATCAACTGAGTTGATAATGTGAATCGCCAGTGTAACAAGTTTCTAAAGCTGAACTTTCTGGCATTGGCCTTTTATCACCTCTCATACAATCTCCTTTGTAAAGGATAACCCATCAATTAGGGGTGACTACATGTACATCACATTAAAAAATGCTGTTGATAGGAAACTCACAGGAACAGGCAACTTTTTCCTGCTGTACAATGCCAGGACAAATTGAAAGAGTTAATTTCATGAGGCCTTCTAGTCTAGGTTTAAAGGAGGCTCCAAAGAGTTTTTGCTGAATGTTGGCACACACAACAGTAAATTGTTTTTCTGAAAATTTTAACATTTTTACTTTTCTAGCTCATTAAAAGCCATCAAAAGGTGAGGAGCAAGGTTAGGAATATAGTTTGCTGTAATAAATAGAGAGAAAATTATTTTTGTCACTAAGCTAAGGCTTCATGAAGGGAGATGTTTGCCAGCAATAATTTGGCTTTGCCTTTGATTTTTTTCAATTTTCTATTGTGAAATCTCCCAAAAATGTCACAATTTGTGAAAATTGTCCTGCTGATCAATTATAAGCCAAAAAAAATAGGGGTTACCAACATAGTTTTCTTGCTTTTTGCTATTTTGTGTTTTCTTCTTCCATCTCAAATTTGGTCCTATGAATTTTTTTATTAACAGGCACTAGCAAGGACACAAATATGTTTAATGGCCCTGCAAATCTTGAAATTTTTCCAAAGTAAAAGAAATAAATTTTACTCAAAAGATCCCTATTTTCTTTGTCACAAAACAATATGAAATGGAATAGAATTTTGCCAAGTTCAGTATCTGAGCATGCAAAGACTTTCAAACCACTACAATTGTAAAGTTTGCCACAAAGGATGGCAACTGTCAAGATAGTTTATATCCTCAACAGCATCCTCAACAGACATCAATGAACTTTTGTTCACCAACCATTCAACCAACAAGACAAGTTTATAAGAGAAAAAGATTCTATAGAAGGTTATGACATCACCCAGTGCATCATGAGCATCAAACTTTCTGGAAAGAGGTGCTTGTATAACAAGCTTTGGTTCGCCTTCGGATACTGACCTCCACCGTTTTCCAAGGTGGGTGTTTGCTCTTGATGAGAGCATCATGAGCATTTAAGAACCAAATGTTATTCTTATTCAATGACATGTAAATGAGTGGCAGGGTATTCTGCAGTTTCTCCCATTGGAATTTGTTTCTGTGTCAAATAAAACAAAATTGTAGAATTTATGATCGTCGAACTTTTCCTCTCTGATAGATGGTCGCTGTGTGAATTTTGGTATTACATTGGTATATTTTTCTTGTTCTGCCTTTTAAAGTGAACAGCACAAAGTTCAGTATTTGACAATGTTATGTTGACTTTTCCCGATGTCTCGGACAAATTCAAGTTTAGTCCAACGTTACTTTCATACGTTCTTCCCTCTTTGGCCCCTTTCCTAGCTGCGTCTGAAATTTTTTGCTTGTTTAATGACGATCTTCGTTGTTTTAATTCTTCAATTGACTATCTATATTTGTGCATGTGACTTAAATTCCCATCCATGTTGTCGTTGAATTCTTAACAAATTCTTCACGACTTGAGTCCCCAGCTCAATGTGGAAGCATTCTAGTGTTCTTGGGATGTATTTGTAACATAGATTTTTCTGTGAGACACAACAGGACACTCGAAAATCTTCACCCTGGACTCGAGATTGCCATGTCTTTTGTTTCGAACGTATGATCTTCTGATAGTCGTCATGAAGCATTTTCTTTGGTGAAGCTTTCAGAAAAGTTTTGACACAGGCGGACCAAGCTCACGTCTCGAGAAAAAGCAAACGATTAACTCGTGAAAGCGTCATGCGTTGTCTGACTCGATGTTACGTTATGAGAGAAACCGTTGAGAATTTTAACAAGTTATAAGGAATGGTATCGAGAAAGAAATAAGGTCGATTTACAACGATAAATATTTCGAAATATGAACATTCTACAGGTAAAATCAATAGAACTTACCAACATCTTGTGTGTCCGTTGTAGTTTCTGGCGATCTCTGCTGTTTCAAGCTCTTTTTGCCATCACCGTTAACGTTATTCCTGTTATAAAACGAAGAGAAGGCTGCACACTCCGATTTCGACCGTTGTTAACGTGGAGGTGGTTTGCGCCCCTAAAATCCTCCCGATCAGCATTTTTCTCAGTCATAGTTTACGATCTAAGATCATTGGACCCTGGGACATGCCTCAATACCAAACTCTAAGCGCATTTCGCTGAAAACGTGCGTTTTCCACCTGCAATTCGCTACTCTTTAGCCATAATCTTGATGACCAAACTGGACATGGCTGCCGAAGACTTGGGTATGAGGTTAATTTTCTCTCTACCATGAGTGGCACGGTAGATTAATGTACAGTACTTATTCCATCCCCACAGCGACACCTCGCCTTAATCTGATTGTCCCGATCAACCAACCAGACAGCGAGGTGCAAATAAAACAGATAAACAACAGTTTTAAATAAAACTTTTTGCGGGGTTTGCTTTGAGCAGATGAGCCTGGAGGCCAGAGGCAAATGTTCAAGATATTCCTCTGGAGAAACTTATGTGAGATCAGAAATGGCATCGAATAACCCTGGTTTCTTTAATTTTATTTTGTGAAATCGGCAGCAATATTTTGTGTGTATTTTTGGATTTTTTTCTTGTTGTAACTTACGTTTACGTTTACAGCTAATCTTATCGGTGGAGATTTTGCTCCACCAAAAAGACTTAACTTTGGAACAGTGGGAAAAACGATCGCTCTCAGGACAAATTTTTTTCATTTTCGCCTTCCCAAAGGAGACATACATCATTACGATCTTAGTATATCTCCCGATAAGTGTCCAAGGCGCGTGAACCGAAGTGTTGTCGAGGCGATGGTAAACACATATCCCAAAGTTTTTGGAGGACAAAGGCCTGTTTTCGATGGAAGAAAAAAACCCTACAGCGGTAAAGCTTTGCCAATCGGACGAAAACCAGTAAGTGTGAACTGTAGAAACCTGCAACTATTTTGCTATGCATCTTGGTGATCTTAAGATCTAAATATATTTTGATTTCAACCATCTTTCCTTTGTCTTCTTGCATTGTCCAGGGAAACTGCTCTTTGATCCCTCTCCTTTCTTTTTTGATGGAACTTATTTTTCTAGGTTAAAATTCCTTGTACGATGTCGTGACTTTAAATTTAAACTTGTATAATTTTGCGACACTTAAGTGAATGCGTTCGACGAACTTGACTTCTATCCCCTCACTAATTAAATTAGTAGTGACTACTAATTTAATTGTAGGTCCAGAGTATCGAGGTAACATTCGCGCAATACGTTTTTGTCCTAAACTCATACAAATTAAATTGACCACGTGCACTTCTCTCCTGAAGCATGTTTGAAGTTATAGTATTGGAGTTTAGAGCACAAAACATGTTTATGATTTACTGACACATGTCGCAAAGAAAGAAAATGCTGATCAATACAAAATGTATTAAGAGTTTGTTTAACTGACAGATAAAAGGTCACTTTTTCGGAATACCGTCTTAATGCCTCAGGTAACACACTGAAACAGGCACAACGTACTTCTGAACGCCTCTTTGTGCCTTTTTTCGCCGGGAAAACTGTCTTGAGACATTCGCCGTAGACGCTTCGATTTTGATCGTGTGACCCTATACGTCACACGTGTGTACATTTAGCCAAGTAGATATGGCGGATAGTAGTTCGAGTGAAAGCAGTTCGATTTCGGGGTCTGAGTATTCGGATTTTGAGGTCTCTATGGAAGGTGAACATATTGAAAGGGTTTATGAACCTGTCGGTGAAATCAGACCCTCGCGATTTCAACCCTCAGGACGAACCTGAAATAGAGTGCGATATTCAAGAGAGGATCATTGATCCGTGCAACGCGGCCGCCTCAATCAAGAAAGCGAGAATGGTGAGTGCATTTACACTTTTAAATAAAGTATCTGAAAATCAATCGCTTGTTGAATATAGGAGCGATCAAGTAAAGAAAACCAAATGTGCAGACTCTTGAATACCATGGGAGCGAAGTGTTTTTATGTTACACACACGCACCTTCCGAAGCTAAGGTTTCACTGACTGAAAATGTAAACATAAACGCTTGTGGAGATGAATTGGATGGACTATACACGTTTCCACTTCAACGAACGATTAAAGATTTCTCGGCGTTTACTTTAAAACACGATGCAGCAAAAAATAGCATCGGTGCATGTAGAATTGACCATCCTCTTAATATTAGCTTATTGTTTACTTGTGGTCTTTACATCTTGTTTATAGCCTAGAGTTTGAGTTATCTCTCATGTTTGTGACAGTTACAGAGCTGATAACTGTTCCTTTTGGTGAAACCAATCATATACGTTGTGCTCTCTATTTCTTCTATTCAACATCGTGAATAAATTACTACTTTACAGATTTTGTTATAACAAGGTGTCAGTGTGGTAACTGCTAATCAGTGTAGAGGGAGAAAGAAGACATCTTTTGCCAAGAAGTAAATGTGGCCATAAATAAAAATTTGGAGGATGTTACAGCGGAACAGTTGCAGGTAGAAGCCAGATGTATTGTCCAGCATCCAGGGTTTGAGGAAACTGATAAAGGCTGACTCTGTCTGCATTTGTTTTGTTACAAAACATCACTACACAGTGCTTCCCAGGTTTTTGTTTTCTTTGTTTTACATCCTGTTGTTCGATCTCCATTCACATTGTAAATGTCAACGTGGCTAAGAAGGGTGCAGTTTTGGATAACTTGAACGTGAACATATATATATTTAAGTTCAGGTCTTAATTTTGAGAAACATTGCATGCTTGTTATTTCTGTAGCATGAGTTTGTTGCTGACTCGGTTCCTTTTTTTTTTAACTAAGCACTGCATTTTAAACGGTGGGAGCTAGGCAGTCCCATGGTTTCCCCTCTCAGGCGGTCGGCTTGTTTTATTTACAGTGAATGAGCTTGAGTAATTTATTGTTCACTTAGCTGACAGTGGCACATTTTTGAAACCAGCAACCTTTCAAACAGGATTGATTTCATTATGTTTCTGGTTGCAAATGAGAAACAACGCTTGAGAGCGATGCTTATAACAAGACGTTTCTTGTAACATCCATTTCCTGCATGTTTCTTTTATTGTTCACTTCCACTGGAAGTTAATTAAACTTAAGCACACAAATGTGCTATATATATGCTGCTCAATGTTAGTTGTAATCATTCCTGGAGAACTCTCAGCTAGAGACAAACTGGGTCAAAAAAAGCAAAAAAGTTACAACAGTAAGAAATCTTCCTTTGTGCTGCTCACTAGTCTCCATTAAAAAAAAATAAAAAAGGATGAATCTTTTTATTTCCGGAATGTGGAAGAAGAATTTCATTCAAAAAACCAGATGAAGACCTCCCATAATACGCGACAACACTTTGCATTTAGTCAAGCTCACTCCAGAACCAATGGGCCTGAGGCCACAGTGATATACACCGGACAAAATTTCGAGTCAAATACTTTTTGGCATGGACTACATAATATTTTTTAAGTATAGGACCTGGTAATGGTAAGGAGGAAAAAATTGCGGGAATATATTTTTTACAGCTGTTTGGAATGGTGTGCAAATTACCTGTGGCTCAGTGAATACAGACATGCGATCCATTGCATTTCGGTAATTCAACCTTCCTTATGTTATTTCTCTCTTTGTATTTCATAGTCTCTAAAAGGTGACCTATATCAGAATGGAACAAATGTTATTTTTTTTCCTGCTAGTAAATTTTGGTAGCAGCTGGACTGAGTGAGGGCAAAGTTGTTACTTTCAGGTTGTATCACATCATTTGACCTGGATGGAAATGTTTTAAAAATGGCCATTGGTTAAGGATCAAAAAATATTTATAGGAATTTGGTTGTGCACAATATATTCAAACATGTTTATTTGCTCATTTAGATGTCTTAAATCTGAAAGGAATGTACTGGGACAGAAAAAAGAAGGGGGAGAATTTTGGTGTCAGTTACCCTTTAAGTACAACATAACAGTTTCTTCAAACTATATTTTGTAGGACTTGCAGCTGGAAACAAAAATGCTCACCATAACTTTTTATAAAGTCATCTACTGCTCCTGCAAATGTGTACAGTACATGTTTGATGGAGATACTTTGGAGTATTAGTGAGAGTGGTAAAGCATTAGCAAATTATTTTCAAAAGTGATCCAGTCTCAATAGTGCTCTGTGTGCTAAAAAACTAACCACTTCATTGGTTAACATAGATAGAGATTCTCTTTTATGTGAAAATTTTAGTTTTGCACTAAAGCTTGAAAAATTGTTGTATGCATAACAACAATAAAGCATTAGCAAATTATTTTCAAAAGTGATCCAGTCTCAATAGTGCTCTGTGTGCTAAAAAACTAACCACTTCATTGGTTAACATAGATAGAGATTCTCTTTTATGTGAAAATTTTAGTTTTGCACTAAAACTTGAAAAATTGTTGTATACATAACAACGTGAAATATCATTATCAGACTTATTACCAGTAACCAATTATTATTTTCTGGTTTTAATTCTTTAAATAAGAAAACTCTAAGGAAAATGTAGGCCCTGTCTCCATCTCTGTCTCTGCCACCTGTAACTTATTTCTGCTGGTTAGCATGGAACATTTTAATAACTGTATTGAGTGAAGTGGTTTTTCAAAAAAGAACCCCTACACTTATCGCAAGCAGGGAACCTAGCCTCTGTTGTGGTGGTCTGGCCTTTATTCAGAAGTTAGGGGCAGCTTCAAAGATTTCCTTGAAAAAATTATTAATGGTTTGATGTAGTCTGGCTAAAGTCCTCAGAGAAGCATTGTAAAGCTGAATAAGCTGATGGATGTGGTGCTATAGAAATCCTTCTGTAGTATTATTATTTTTATTACTAACATGATGAATTTAGAGAGCATTAATTGCTCTGTGTCAATTATTTTGATTTAAGATACTGTAAATTTCAGATCGATTTTGAAGTAACACTTCCAACTGAGAACAGTAAAGACAAGGTATGTAAGGTAAGTAAAGAGTCTGGTCTTGCAATTCAAATGAGAGAAAGTTCAAAATTTTTCTCTGCAACAATTCCTTTTAACTTGCTTTACATCATAATTACAACTTTACCATACTATTACAAATTGCATTTTTTTAATTACCACCATTTCTCCCACCAAGCATTATCATTATTTATTTTTCAAAGAATTAGTTACATAGTTATTGGGAAATAACAGATTCTTTTACAGGTTATACTGGCATTCAGCAGCCAATCCTCTGGTACTCCTCTTTTTGTGTAGGTTTCTGCTACCTTAGGGTGAAATGTTTGGTTTAACTCTTTTTCTCCCAGAAGTGACCAAAAAGTTGTTTCTTTTTAAAAAATTAGTACATCATTACATTGTCAAGCCAACAGGTAGTGAGAATAAAGAAAAATACTAACCCAGGGAGATTGTTCTCAAGTAAGATTGTTTACAGAGGTCTCAGAGGTACATGTAACAGTGAGTTTAGGTTTAAAAAGCTAGCACTGTAGGTTAATACTCCAACATTGACCAAGCAGTTACACGTTTAAAAGCCACAAATAACCTACAACCGCAAATGCACATATTATTATTATTAGATCATTAGTAAAGCACTCATTGGCCTGATTAGTTCATGTGCATGCCTGCACACTTCCAACTGTATTTTGTCACAGCACATTTGCTGTACAAACAATTATGATTTTGAGGTTTTGATAGTGGAGGATTTAAAGCTGACTAATAAAAGAACAGCTTCCTTCTATTCTGCTAAGCTACAGTATGGTTTGATTTTGATTTAGGTGACTGTTAAATGGGTCGCACAAGTCAGCTTATTTTCACTGGGGCAAGCATTAGAAGGAAAACACAATCAAATCCCTTTTGAGACCATCCAGGCTCTTGATGTGGTGTTAAGACATTTGCCATCCATGAAGTATATACCTGTTGGAAGATCTTTCTTCTCACCTCTAGAAGGTTATTACCATCCCCTGGAGAGTGGGCGTGAAGTTTGGTTTGGCTTTCATCAGAGTGTTCGACCATCACAGTGGAAGATGATGCTGAACATTGATGGTTAGTGTAAAAATGACCACTTTACTATAGAATTGTTTAAGTGTATCATATCAGGGCGTGTAATTAATTTTTTTCTCTAATAGCCACTTGGCTCCTAAATTCTTCAAAGTGGTAGCCTATTAAAAAAAAGTTGGTCACCATTTTCAAAGACAATCAAAACGTTTTTTTATGCAGTCATTTGTCTAGAAATTAAGTTAGGGAAAAAATCTTTAACGTGCTACAAAGTGGACACTAGAATGCATGATATGCAACATTCAAACTCACCTAAATGCAAGATGATGTCTAGTTTTTGATCAAGATACATGTGCTGCGTTTTGGAAACAAACTTAACGAGGAAGTTTGCTGCAGATTTATCTTTGCAAATCTTTTTCATTCACTATATCTCTTAGTAAGGTTATGATGAAACATTCTAGTTGCCAATTTGGCAACTAATTTTCAGGATTTGGTCGCCAAAGTGAAAAATTTAGTCACATACATTGGTGCCTGTATTAGGCGCAATTTCATGCCCTGCATATACATACTGCTGATGTAGGACTGTATCTTGAAATCAAGGGAGAATTATACAAGGAAATTATACAGACGAATTTAGGACATGAAAATCATGTGTCTATAACACATGCTGTGTTCTTTACAATTCTTAGGGTGATGGCTAAGGAGAATTATTTTGTTTAACAATCAAGAGCTTCTTTAGTTGGTTATCGTTTCTTTTATTCTTCGGACCTTAGTGTGGGATTCAGGGGTGATATTGTAAGGAGAAATTAGATGCTGGTCACTCTAAGGAGTCAAAGGGTTGAAGGGTAATGTTAGCAGTAGCCTCCACTAACAGTAGAGTATAAATGTACCCAAAGATTTGTCTGAAGTTTTTATTTATCAAGATAGATAGTTAACTAAAACTCTGACGATGTTACTGAGAAATTTTATCTTTTGACTTGATCATAGTTTCAGCCACAGCATTCTATAAATGCCAGCCAGTTGTAGAGTTCATATGTGAAGTTCTTCGCAGACAAGAACAGGATCTTCAAAAGACGAAACCATTGTCTGATGCAGAAAGACTGAAATTCACTCGAGAGATAAAAGGTATGGGGCCACTTATTGCATGCATATGAGTGGGTGATAGATATGTGTAGATTGGGAGAAATAATTGAAGAAGAGTTTCACTGTGCAATCATACTCTTTTTTTGTTTTATTAATATTATTGAAAGTAATTTGGAAAAATATAGCTTATCTGCATGTTTGACATTGACAGATATTTAGCAGATTTTGTTGTAATTGTTGTTTTCTTGTTGTTTTTTACTGTTATTTAATGCTACAATGAAGAAAATACGTTTTTAAATGTGCTTAACATGATTACATTATAGGTTCCAAATTTTAAAGGTAAATGTACTTGTAGCTCAGCTAGATTTTTTTTATTAGTTTAATCCAGTACATTCTAATCACAATCCCTAAATGTTATCTCTTGATAATACTGGAATGTCAACTTGTCCAGATAATTTTTTTTTTAAATATCTAGACACATTTTAATTCATCACGTTGTTTCTTGGATGATTCAAATTGGTTTATAATTGTTTGATTGCTCTTGCACATTTGGGACAGAGGTTTCCATGACATACCAGTAGCCTTGTAAATGTAATTTCCAAAAGTATTTATCTATCTATATATATATATATATATATATAATAAGCTCAGTTATGCACGCATTCTGATTGGTACTCACTTATGATCTATTGGAGGACAGATGACGTCATCATTAAAACTTTTTTTCCCCGTATTTTGAAATTCTTTATTATATAAAACAAATAGATTCCAAGTTACCGTGCGTCTGTTCAGTAATAGATCACAGAGGACGTCAAAATGTGGTAAGAACATCAGTGACACACTCGGCTGTGCCTCGTGTGCCACATTTTTGTTCTTACCACATTTTGACGTCATTTCTGATCTATTACTGAACAGACGCACGGAAACTAGGAATCTATTTGTTAAATATATATATATATATTGATTTTTCATTACCAGGTCTGAAGGTAGAGATTACACACTGTGGATCAATGAAGAGAAAATATCGTGTCATCAATGTAACAAAATTACCGGCACAGACTTTGAAGTTCCCTCTAAAACAATTGGAAACAGGTCAACCCTGTGAGATCACAGTGGCCAGATATTTTCAGGAAAAACACAAGAGAAGGCTTCAGTGAGTAAAGCAGTAATTTTTCACTTATTTTACTTCACTATAGATTCCATTATTGTGACTCATAGCTTTTTATGGTTTAATATTCAACTATTATTTCACTTTCTAGTGTTTTAACGTCTAGTTTTCGAAATACTTCCTACGTCGTCGTTTGAGAATTGCATCTGTGTGCGAAAACGGAAACAGGCGAAACGAAACAATTAAAGTGCTCTTTATGACCAACGCTAAGAATTCGAATGGCTTTAAATTTTCGTTCAGGGCGTTTACCGTACGCATTTGCCCTGTTCTACAATGTAATACACATGTTGCGCGTTCCGTTGTCCTCATATGGTAAAATGACGTGACGGCGTAATTATATCAG
This sequence comes from Pocillopora verrucosa, assembly GCF_036669915.1. Lineage (NCBI taxonomy): Eukaryota > Metazoa > Cnidaria > Anthozoa > Scleractinia > Pocilloporidae > Pocillopora > Pocillopora verrucosa. The sequence continues at coordinate 2,095,230 of NC_089316.1, read as the reverse complement.
TTCTTATTGCATGAATAAACATACATTCTCTGGTTGGAGAGAGGCGCTGTGAGACTAAAGTGACTTAAGTGTCTCCAAAGAACACGTCATTATTACCCGGCTAGGTCTCAACCCAGACTTTTTGATAAATATTCTAGCGTACCAAACTTTGTGTCACTTATCATCCCATCTGTAAAGGTACGTGTACGTTCCTTTATTTAATCCTCGTTTTATTTCTTTGTTTGTGTGTTTGTGTAGATAACCTCATCTGCCTTGTCTTCAAGTCGGGTAAGAACAGAAACACACCTACCTTCCCATTGAAGTGTGTAACCTTGTGGCAGGTCAGCGCTGCATCAAGAAGTTTACTGATAAACAAACGTCTATGATGATAAGAACAACAGCAAAGAGTGCTCCGCAGAGAGAACAAGAGATCTTAAACCTGGTGAGGAATACCACGGATTGACATTCATATCTGATTAGCGAATTTTTCTGATTTTTCAGAATAACCTTTTCCCCAATGCGAGTCATGTGATGTTGTTAATCAATATGTACGTATGCTTGTTGTGCAAAGTAGATGACAGAATTATATGGAGCGTAATAAAATATTACAGGAGAAGGCGGAAGCACTTCACCTTCCTTCTGAAAATTTAACGCTTTCGGCATTGCGTTCTGCATGCTTTGTTTACACTGAAAAACGCTGTTGCAGGCCATACTGAAAGAAAACAAGTATATTACCGTTACAAGGGTTAGACCCCAGCTTTCTAGGTTTGTATTCCAGCATTTCTATTCAGTGAAGCTTCTTATAGACAATGACATGTTTTTAATTTCCGCTCACGTACGACTCTAGGTCAGGAAAGCTGACTTCAACAATGACCAATATGTCAACGATTTTGGAATCTCAATTAACGACAAAATGGTGGACCTTCAGGGCGGGTACTTCAGGCCCCAAAGCTTCAGTACGGTGGGAAGGTAATTGTATTCGAGTGATTATTTTTTTTGGGGTGAAATCCGGTTTGGAGATGTTGAAATGCTTTAAAAAGCTTTCGCCCTCGAGTAAAGAAAATAACCAAATGGGTGAAAGTGATCGAGGATGGAAAAGAATGGAGAAGAATTAAAAAGATCTAGGGTGAAGTCTGAACTCGAGCTAAGGGGCCCATTAAGCTTGAACTTATCCCGGTTCCTATAACGTGAAGCGACCAGGAGTAGTGCTACTACCCCTAGCATTTCATCAGGCTTTCTTGACAATTCGCCGGTATCCTTTTATACTCCTGGGTAAAGAGAGACGTTGGGAAAGTAAAAATTATTTATCCCAAGAATACAGCACAATGACCCAGCCACTAGGCCACCGCGCTCCCACACGTGGAGGAATTGCAAAAAGTTAGGATAGATTTCTTTTTCAATGAGACGGAGGTTTGAAGTATGTCAATATTTGTTGGTTAAGAATATATGAAAGTCATATATTTGAACTGCGGATAAAGACGTGAATGAAAGTGATCCTCGCAGTAATGTGCACTACTTAGGCAGTAGTGAAAATAAGGCCTGAAAAAATTCAGGCCTGTATGGGATTTGAACCCATGACCTCTGCGGTACCGGTGCAGCGCTCTGCCAACTGAGCTAACAAGCCAACTGGGAGCTGCCTAAGTAGTGCACATTACTGCGAGGATCACTTTCATTCACGTCTTTATCCGCAGTTCAAATATATGACTTTCATATATTCTAAACCGTTTATTCATCACTTCACGGGTTTATTTAGAACCAACATCATGACCAGCTCCCAGTTGGCTTGTTGGCTTCAGGCCTTATTTTCACTACTGCCTAAGTAGTGCACATTACTGCGAAGATCACTTTCATTCACGTCAATATTTGTTTTTGCATAGTATTTTTTAAGCGTCCTTCATAGAACTTTCATTACCAAACCTCTGATTGCATATCAATTTTTTTTTTGTTATATGTCTAGGTTAATATTAATTTTTTCTTAGGACAAACTGAAAATTTCCCCGAAACAAGGTATAGTGAACAGTTTTGTGAAAAATCACTATATGATAGTAAAAATGACGAAACAATTCAAATGCAATACCCAGTGAAGTGAGGTATATTCAGAAGAATTTTTAGTTCATTCTCCAGTCACCAACTACGTCCGTTGCCATTAAATCATAAAACAGGATTTGTCTAACCCTCTTGATGTAGGAAGTGAGCGCTTTACTTCGACACAAGGACGATTTTACACAGAACAATGACAGCAGAGGCGCTAGAAAGAAACAAAACAGTTATTCGCGACTCGTTTTTTACATGATGGCGAAAATAATCTCGGCCAGAGTTTTGTGTTACCTTCCGTAGCCAAAGACTGAGATGAATGACACAGAACGAAGCCTTGATAATTCTCATTGTCATGAAGAAAATTACTCCAGTCGCTGGTTAGAAAACTATCTTCGTCTCCATATATTTTTATGCTGTTTTTGCACCGTCCAACTTTCATTTTCATGCTTTGCTTTCCAGGAGCATGGGATATGAGGGGGAAGCAACTATTTCACGGCATTGAGATAAAAGACTGGGCCATCGCTTGCTTTGTCGACCCACGGGAAGTCAACGACAGAGTATTGAAGAGCTTCGCCCATCAGCTGATGAAGATTAGTGGCGAGACTGGGATGCCAATCAAATCTGAACCATGCTTCTGTAAATACGCTAAAAGAGCCGAGGATGTGAGTAGCTCAACTTCAAAATTCTCCTTAACATCGTGATAGGTTTACTTACGTTTGACTTCTGTAGTTAAGTTAAAAAATCATTTATTGAGCAGTTCTCTGTGTATCGTTTCAAAAGTAAATTTCATTAGTCTCAGGTAAAAACACACTCGAGGTGTTCCAATTGTCTTCATCTGTCTTCGAAACCGAGGAGACTTCTAGGAAAGGAAACTATTTTCAAATGCAAACTACCAGGTATGAAAATTTCCCATCTCCTACATGCAAAACAACTGGGAAAGACATTTGCATAGAAACTTGTATAGATAAACACGACCCTCATTCATCGTTTTACTAAACTATATTCTAGTTTTCGCCTTGCGTGAATTATGTGTGAAGTGCAAGAGATGGAAGAGATTTGCCGTTTTGTTTTTTCTTGTCAGGTTGAGCCCATGTTTAAACATTTGAAATCTACCTTTGCCAATCTTCAGCTCATTATTCTTGTGTTGCCTGGGAAAACGCCCGTATATGGTGAGTTAAAGAAAAAAAGGAAGGAGAGGCGACAAATTCACAGTGCGAGTATCCTTCAATACTGTCTGAATGGCCGGCTGACAGACTGACCGGCTCACTGACTGTCTGACTAACTGACAGACCGACAGACTCACTGACTCACTGACTCACTGATTGACGCACTGAATGTTTTGACTTTGATCCTTTATAGATTGTAGATTCTCAATGTTGTATTGTTCACATTTCTCTTATAGCTGAAGTCAAACGAGTCGGTGATACAATGCTGGGAATCGCTACTCAGTGTGTGCAAGCTAAGAACGTAACCAAGTTTCAAGCTCAAACACTGTCAAATCTGTGCCTAAAGATAAATGCCAAGCTCGGAGGAATAAACAATATTTTGGCCCCAGATGTTCGGTAAGATTGATGTACTTAGTGGTACTTACAGGGGCAGCGGAGGGGGGAGGGATGGGGATATGCCAGGCTTGGAACGGATGGGAGAAGTTTGGGTTGTTGAGAGAAATCTGCGAGAAAACGATTTTTTCGCACGTCTGTTATTCTTTACTAGTTCATGTATGCATATGCTCGGCAAATTACGTCCAGTTATCTTGGAATGTTTCTATTCTTTTGTCGTGTCACGATTAGATTTACCAGATCCCCCAGACGGCTCTGTAATATTCTTATATTTCCTCACTCGTTGGATGTCAATTTTCTATAGTCTCTCATTTATACTTTGTTGATGACGACTGATTCCCCACTCCGTTCCCCCTCAAAATCCTCGTATCCTCCCTTTCCCTTGGGTGGTTACGACTGGTTCTTAAATATTTGAATCCATGTTTACAGACTTCCTGTGTTTCGTGAACCTGTGATATTTCTTGGAGCTGATGTAACTCACCCTGCAGCTGGGGATGAAAAACGACCATCAATTGCTGCTGTAAGTTGAGCGTTGTTTTATTCGGTATCTCTCCTGTTCTGTTTGTTTCGCAGTTTTTGTTGTTGTTGTTATTTTTACGTGTCCTTTTTTCTCTCCAATATTGTCACAGTGAAGCCCGTGGACTTTGTTGCAAGAACTTTCCCCAATAAAACCCCTCTTGAAGCGTGCATTTGTACAAATGCACTCAGCGACATGAGTTTACTTTGACTTGAAAACAAATAGATTATAAATGGAAAACCTAAAGATAACTTTTTGTGTTTGTAGGTTGTCGGCAGTATGGATGCTCATCCCAGCCGGTACTGTGCTTCAGTTCGAGTTCAGACACATCGACAGGTACGATAGTCGCGCGAGAATGCAGTCGAAGTCGCACTCCATGAGCTTTTGAAGAAAACATTTTGTTATTCCTACTCTCACGTGATCTTAGACTCCGCTCAATTATTTATTTTACAGGAAATCATTGCCGAATTAGCGGCCATGGTCCGCGAGCTATTGATTCAGTTTTATCGTTCGACGAGACACAAGCCAGTCTTCTACCGTGATGGAGTCAGTGAAGGCCAGTTTAAACAGGTGAGGTAGTGATAGTAGTTACAGGGGTTCATGGGTGAATATTATTTGCTGCCTATTCCTGCCGAATATTTTTCCGTTTTACGTTGTTTAAACTGAAGAGTATTGCTGCTCCTTTTTTTATTCTGGATAAGATAGAAATACTTTGAAACTTGTGTCTTTGCTAAAAACATTGCATACAATAACACATGCAGGAAGACCAGTCAGTGTTCAATAGTGTACGAAGTTCTTCGCGAACTTTTAGAACTAAAATTGTTATGACCCTAAATTTGTCAAATTTTGTGTCACGAACTAAAAGCCATCCGTGAGGCTTGCATCAAGCTGGAAGTTGGGTACCAGCCGGGCTTCACTTTCATTGTTGTGCAGAAAAGACATCACACCAGATTTTTCTGTCAGGATAAAGAGGACATGGTATGGCTTATGAAACTGGCTCGCCATGTTTTACTTCTTCTTCAATATCTTTTTGTAAATTTTAGACGAAAATGTCTCGAGAGCGTATTTATCTTCTTAGGTACAAAAATAATTTTGGGGAGGAAAGTAGTGGAAAACACAACGTTTTCCTGGAGGTTTGGTTAAAGCACTAGCCCCAGTTTCCCCCGCCCGCAGGCCTTCACTCATCAATGTTCTATGAACAAACCACTCGTGTGGCTATGCGCGCGGGAATGCGCAGATTTTTATTTCTCTTAACTCAAGAGAAAGGCAGGAAAGTGTTTCTTAATCCCTTTCAGCCTAATACCAGTCTTCATATTCTCCGTTCTGTTCTCTTTACATTTCCTAATGTAATGACAAGGGGAATTTTTCCAAAAATTAAGAGCTTCTTCAGCTAATGATCAATTCCCTTATTCTCTTTAGGGATGATATTGTAAGGAGAAATTAGATGCTTGTCACTCTTTGGGGTCAAAGTGTTGAAAGGGAAAATATTATGCGCATTTGGTGGCATTCAGAGCGCGATTTCATTTGATAGAAAGAGAACGGGAAAGGTGAGATATTGTGCACGGTAGACGAAGAGTGTCCCCAGTCATGAAAGATGGTGAAATTCCACATAACTTAATAAACTTTACTGGTCAAGGCATAAATATGATGACTGATGATTGGAAATTTGTGATTTTTTTTTACTATAAAAACGAGATCAGAAAATATTATCACATTCCCGGGCAGGGAAATTGAACCTGGTGGAATTTGACTCATTGACTTCCGGATAAGAGCTGTAGAAGCTTTGCGAGCTAAAAATTTGAGTTCCTGGAGAGACCCATGGAATCTGAAATCGTAGGGCAGGGGATACAGGGGGAGTTATCTACGGTTTAGGAGATAGGCGGAGGAGGGGGAATGAGGCCCAAGGGACGGGTAAATTAAGGGCTTGATTGTTGAAGGATGATTGAGGTCCTTTTGGTAGAAGGGCAGTTTGAAATCCAAGGGGTAGGGATATTTGAGAGCCGAGGGGTAAAGGGCTCCAAGCTTAGCTAGCTGGAGGAAGGTGAGTTTAAATTCTTATTCTTTCTGTTACACCTGATATTAGTGAAGCTATTTTTGCAATTCTTTCCATTCAGCCCTGAGAATGGTTCGTCTTGCAGCGGTGGTCATGGAGAGGACAGAAGCCTGCAGATTTTGGCAAAAGCTGTCCAAGTTCACCCTGAGATGTTAAAAGGAATGTACTTTGCTTGAAGACACTTAGTAAAGAGTAACGTAATTAGTTACCGACTAATGTAATACTTATAAGAAAACACAGGATATTTATCTTTTGTCTTACAAAAGTCAACCATTTCTTAAGAGATACTTTCAGTACGAGAAGATAAAATTCGTATCCCCAAGCGGCCATGTAATGTTCTGTTTATTTTATAGATGCTGATGAAATTCCTACATAATTTCAAAAGAACCGGCCGCGTGCCTGAACGGGAAACTCTCTTGTAATTGGCTCATCATGTAAGTAACCATGGCGACATCAATATCCTCGCACGTGAAAAATAAAAATAGTATCTTCACTGCGCGTGATGAAGATATGATTTTTTAGTAAAAGGAAAAATCCTAGTATTTCATCAGTATCTATGTAATAAACACCTTTATCACGCAGCGCCATCTTGGATTGCGTGGCGCACCGAATCGAGGCTGGGCGGGCGTAAGATATAGGCGTGTGTTACATTACAGTGTTTTTAGTTAAGTTTACAAGCAAGCATGGCCCACGATCTTAAACGAAATCCAAAAAAACCACACGAAATATTGCCGTCGATTTCACAAAATAAGACCGAAGAAACCTCGATGCCATTTCCGATCTCACAGAAGTTTCTCCTGTTATGCTACACTGTGGCCGACAAAACCGTTCAGAAAACGTCACAAATGAAACTTTTTCATGACGAAGATCACTGATCGAGTTCGCAAGCGTTCAAAAAACAGAGAACAGTGCCTTAGATTCTATTTTCTCAGTGTCCGCTCTGATTGCGTTGCATAGCGTTATTTTCAATATGGAGATGAAAATGGTAGAAATCAGCAGATTTCGACCGAACATTACATAAAAGCTGATCGTACATTCGAAACAAGAAACCATACACCTTTATGCAGCGACTAAAGACAGGAATGGCTCCGACCTGTAATTGGATGATAAAAATACTAACAGTTAATAGGTTATGTCTTTACTACTTGCTCGTGCGTATTGTTTGTAAATCGTATGATAAAATCTGAAATAAAGTAGATCTCGAGGATTAAATGACAGAGTCAGGAAACTAAAAAATAAGAACATATTAAACTATAAAATGATTCAAACCCTGTTGGTTTCCGAGAAAAAAATTGCTTTAAGGCCTTTGTAAAGCTTAGTACTGATGTCATTTGTCGTATGGTGATTGGTAAACTGTTTCATAGTTGACATGTGGTTAGGTAACATTGAAAGTTTTACCGCCATCTAATTTACGTTAAAACTTTGGGCAAACTAAGTTATAGTTTGCATATCTAGTGTTGCGAGAGTGAAGATCACTAATACGTGTTAAAAGGCGAGTAATATACTCAGGCATTTCTCCTCGTGGTCTCTCAAATGCAATTAGATATATGGAAATTTTAGCCTCCTCGTATAAAGGTAAAATCATCAAATAAACTGACAGAAGAGGCCTTAGAACTAGCATCCATAATAAATCTAGCTGCATGACTTTCTTGTCTTAGTTTTTATCGGCGCTGATCAAAAATTTAAGACATAAAAATGTGCAAACCCAAGCTATTCTTAAATTTTTTATCTCTGACTTCAATTCGCAGAATATTTTTTAATCATGGTAAACACAAGATTGACAACAAATAACACTGAATAATACAGTAGGTAAGCTTTGTGATATTTCATTTTGATAAACTTCAACATGAAGCAAGTTTAATTTATTGATGAATTGATTCACAATAAAATTAACAGCATCCCATTCGTAGATTTTTCATATAGGGTTAAAGAAATGTATCAAAAAAAAGCCCTTACGTCGTTTAAAGCCTTGCTCAATAAAGCGAACTGAACCCCGAATTCTTGGATCGCTTACTAACGATCGTGTTTCCTTTCGGAAATCCAGAATAAATGTAGCGGTAAATTTTCACAAAATTTTTTATCGACGAAAAAAGATCAACTTTTTCATGAATAATCCCAGCTCTTCTGGACTTTTCCTAAAGTTAAATACTTATATACAAATTTATTGATCTGACAGTAAAAGGCGCTTGTTTCCCTCTTAAAAGATTGAGTATTGAAAGTAATCACGTTTTACGATTAATTATCTCAAAGGTCACTTTAATGAAAGGCTTTACAAAATAAAAGCGCAACAATTTCTTGGGAATTTATGTTTGTGTTCCTTGAACGACGAAATAAATACTGTTTTAACCTCGATTTGACTTTATCCTTGAAATTTTTTATATTTTCCTGAGGAGATTTTAAAAAATTTATTGTCATTATCATGATTACAATATTGTTTCATACCTTATCAGTAGTCCAAGAGTATATTTATACCTGGAGAGAATTAAACTTGACTAATTACTTGCTTGAATGTTCAGATTATTTACTAAAGCAGTGATGCCTCTAAAAGTATTACTGGTACTTCAGTAAATTGACTGCCTTAGCCGTCAGTAAGGCCGTGAGCCAAGCGTTTCTGACTTCTGAAGACGAGAATCTCAACATTCTAATACTCCCATCAACCTGGGAAATCTTAATGCACATGGAGTTCTGAACAGTCAAAGACGTGACACTGGACATCATTTTGATCTCGGAGAACACCAGCACTTCTTCCCCCTTCTCATAACAGTATAGCTTATCTTCCAACAGCACAAAGCGTCTCCTATGCCAACTTGGTCTTCTTCTGAACACAGCGCACTCTTTCAGCCGGCAAAAATCTCCTTGAGACGATACCAAACTACTGAAGTTGTTATTTATAAAACGATAAGATGGAGGCGAATACGGAAGGCAGCTCTTTCCTTTTGTTAGTTTTTTCTTCTGCTTCGGCAAAGGCTCATTCCAGAGTTTCGGTTTTACCCGACAAAGGCAGGTTTCACTGCGTGCCTTGTAAAGCTTCTCCATAATTGATCAATAAAATTTTGCGGGTGAGGTGTACTATGTCGAGGTAATTTACCCTGTTAAGATTAAAGCGATATCCACACAAATGAACAGAAAGACGCACCGAAGTTAAATTTGTAAACGACCCAACCTGCTTTGATCTATCTCGCGGAGAATTAGCGGAAACCCCTTAGGCACGTACTTAAAAACCGTTTAAACACTCTCTACTTCTTTCAACTATCACGTTAAGTGTTTTTGCGTGGTTCCAGAATTTTCCGCAAACGTCAATTTTTCATATTATTGACCGATCTTTGAAGTTGACCTGACCTTCAGTCAACGCGAATACTATTTCTTATCATTGTGAAGATTCTTGACTAAATCTGATGTTGAAAATCATGATTAGTTAGCGATTGAATCTTGACCAAATTGCAGCTTCTTTATCTCCGGAGAGCTATGTGTTCTTTTTTCTGGTCGACAAGTACTGAGAGAATTTCTTCGTCAGTTGGGCGAAGACAGTGTAAATAATTTGGCGGTCATCGCGATTTGGTGAACAATACTATACGCTACTTCTTTGTTTTCCTATTCACGTGCGCTTGTGAGATTTCAAAGGTAAACAGATTACCTTAGAAACTTTCTCGTCACGCAACTTTGAAAAATAAACAGTTTTAAGAGTAAATGTTACGGTACACGTAGCGATACATGCAGTCATGTGGTTGAATTTCTTTGTTGATTGAATCTACTGGAACTTTAATGGAATTCCTACTGTCCCTTTGTAAGCCACATCATAAACAAATTGGACAAAAAGACTTCTAGTTCAAAGAGCTACAACTTTCCAGTGGGAAAGTTCGTCACTTAGACGATATATAGTATCTTTTTCCAGGCATGTGTGAGATGAAACTTTATCGATATTTCCGTCGTCAACTCTTCTCAAATTGGTCAAATTGATTTAATTTTTTTCGATATACATCATTGAATCTCTTCATATAATTGCCAAAAAAATTATTTGCGTTTCGGGTCAAGTGCAGGCGACAGTAGTGACTCACGAAACATAAACTGAACTTAAGTCTACGAGAGAGGTCTTTCTCGTTTAATGCCGGGAATGACAGTGATCACAGACCAGAGATATTTCTGAGAAGTATGAGGGAGGATGGTTTATGGGAATGTTGTGATAAGTCAACAGTGCTTTTGTACTTTTTTTCAACTTGAAGCAATTCTTTGGCTTATCCATCCTATTCTGCGCATAAATTTCTAAAATTAGCGACCACCCGTGATTACGTAACAGGGTGCCCTGTTATCGATAAACTATCTTGTAGAATAGGGTTACTAAGTATTACCAACTGAATTGATAACGTAAATTGGCCACCGTTATGAGTTTAAAAGCTGACGTTTCGAGCGTTAACCCTTCGTCATTCGCTCTGACGAAGGGCAAACGCTAGAAACGTCAGCTTTTTTATTCTTTACGGTGGCCAATTTGCGTCATCAACTCAGTTGATAGTACTTGATTACCCTGTTATAATCTTCCACCAATGCTGCTCCACAATTTCTTTAGAGACGTATCCGCCTTTATTCATTGAAAAGAATAGCCGCCTTCTCCTGAACGAGGTCATCGCCTTATCTTGTGTTAAAAATAATTCCACTCTTTCAATATCTCCCGTTGTGTTGTAAAACTACAAAAAGACGATTTTGTGACAAATCAAAGGTTGCAAAGATAAAACAATTGTATTAAAGTGAAAGGACCATTTGATCATTCTGAAAAACTTCCTTGCACATTTTGGGATCAAGTATAAGTTCCCCACGAAATGAGGGGGGGTGGAGGGGGGTGAGGGAAGAGGGAGAAAGGGGGTGTAGGGGTGAGGGAAGGAGGAGGGAGGGAGGTGGAGGGGGTGAGGGAAGGGGGGAGGGAGGGGGTGGGGCAAGGGCTCGGAGGTGAAGTAAGGTAGCAGATGCAGTTTTTGCCTCTTACATTTATCGAACTTGGCCATTTACTAAGTTATTTACTGAAAATATCAATTTAAATGTTGCTATGTTTTTAATCTACTTCATTTTAAAAGTTACCAATTCATTACAAGTAAAACAGTGTCTCACAACTGAAAAGTCTCCCAGCCGTATCTTAAGACAACACTAAGAAACCCAATAATAATCATCTAACCAAGGAGAACATTCAGCCATGTGGTGTGATCATCCAAATAACAGTTGTCACTTTTCAAGGACCAGAATTAAACTTACAATTTCGCATTTAATTTGACTGTTATGAGAACGTCTGTTTATGTCTTTGAAACCACAGGCATTGTCAATGTCAAGATTTGGCAATACTTCCATCCGGATCATCAAAGCATATGGTCATCTGTCACTCCTAAGTTGCATAAATGTATAACGATAAAAATATATAGAGTAAAGTTCCAATGATATAATAGCCTTAATGACTGACGTAATGGCCTGTTAGTCTAAAACTTGACACAAGTTCCACTTTGGAACATAAGAAAAGAATGCTATATCATCTGCATATCTTTTAGAAATACTGATACTTTAGGCTAAAGTTTAGATATAAATAACGAGTATACAATTGAATTATATAGGAATGTTAAAACATCCATACACACTATTCTACATTGAGTTTGGTGATAACAAGTAACTGTGTACTGAAGTTCTCATCTTAAAATGCACATCTTACTAAAAATAATAAAACACTTATAATACAAAGTTCCAGAGTACCAAGTTAAAGGGGTTTTTGAAAGAGCTCTTGTTTCCTCGATGGGACATCTTTTACCCTCTAACTCCCATAAGTAACCAAGACAGAATTTCTCCTTACAGTGTCAATACAATATCAAACAGACAAGTTATGAGAATAAAGAAAAATATCAATAGGGAAATGTTGTTTGATCCAATACCAAATTCTCTAAATTAACATCAAAAGAGTTGTATGACAGACAGTAAGGAGAATTACTGATGAGATCTTGGGAGTGAAAGGGTTAAAGCTCTACATTTGAGTTCATATATGATTGAATGAAATAAACTACAACTCGATGACAGAAGCCTGAAGGGTGAAAAATTTGAGCTTAACCTTTTAACCCCATTAGAGTGACTAGCATCTAATTTCTCCTTACAATATCACCCTTGAATCACATATTAAGGTAATAAGAATAACGGAAATGATCAACAACTACAGAAGCTCTTGATCGTTCAGCTAATTCTCCTCGTCAGCATCTCAGGAAATGTATAGAGAACAGTATGGAGAAAATGAATACTGATGTTAGGGTGTAAAGCTATGTTAAATTTGTGATGACATCGTGTGCAGGTGATCTATTTTATACAATCAAAGATGGAATCGATAGGCCTTCCTTGATTTGTTCCTTCTCTCGCGGTATTATGAATTAATTATTATCCAGTCTTACTCAATATTGTAAAATTTATCAATCGTTTCTTTTCGCGACTATGGACCTGAACGACGTATTTTAAAGGAGCAGTAAGAAATAAAAACTAATGTCCTCCCTCGCTAAGTAGGAAGGTTACGGCCTCAGTTTTGCCATATATTTTTGCGATTTTTAACGGTGTGTGACCTACAAAATCTGTTGAATTAATATCCAAACCAAGTGACAGCATTTTTGTGATGATGGCGACATTACCGCACACTGAAGCGACGTGCAGTAAATTTCTTCCTAACTTGTTTCTAATAGAGGGATCGGCTCCATTGTCTAAAAGACAATTTAAAGCTTCAATCTTGCCACAAGCTGCAGCCATCATCAATGGTGTTCTTCCTATATAATCTTTTGAATCGACATCGAGACCACGTGACATTAGTGTCTCGATGATGGTGACATTACCATGTTCTGAAGCGGTGTGCAGTAAATTTCCTCCTAATTGGTTTTTAATAGAGGGATCGACTCCTTTGTCTAAAAGATAATTTACAGCTTCAATCTTGCCAAAAACTGCAGCCCACATCAACGGTGTACTTCCTGTACTATCTTTCAGATCGACATCTAGACCACGTGACATTAGTGTCTCGATGATGGTAACATTACCACCCTCTGAAGCGACGTGCAGGGAATTTCTTCCAGACTGGTCTCTAATAGAGGGATCGGCTCCTTTGTCTAAAAGATAATTTACAGCTTCAATCTTGCCATAAACTGCAGCCCACATCAATGGTGTACTTCCTTCACTATCTTTCAGATCGACATCTAGACCACGTGACATTAGTGTCTCGATGACGGTAACATTACCACCATGTGAAGCGACGTGCAGGGAATTTCTTCCAGACTGGTCTCTAATACAGGGATCGGCTCCTTTGTCTAAAAGATAATTTACAGCTTCAATCTTGCCAAGAACTGCAGCCCACATCAACGGTGTAGTTCCTTCACTATCTTTTGAATCGACATCTAGACCACGTGACATTAGTTTCTCGATGATGGTGACATTACCACCCAATGAAGCGTTGTGCAGTGAATTTCTTCCTAACTGGTTTCTAATAGAGGGATCGGCTCCATTGTCTAAAAGATAATTTACAGCTTCAATCTTGCCATAAATCGCAGCCCACATCAACGGTGTACTTCCTTCACTATCTTTTGAATCGACATCTAGACCACGTGACATTAGTGTCTCGATGATGGTGACATTATCATCCATTGAGGCGACGTGCAGTGGAGTAATGCCAGAGTAGCCTACAATAAAGGGATCAGCTCCTTTTTCTAAGAGGTAATTTACGGCATCTCTTTTGCCAGTCGAAGCAGCTAAAATTAAAGCCGTATTACCATCGTTATTTTTTGTGTTGATATCCAGGCCACGTGACAACATATCCTCGATGATGGCAAAGTTGCCAGTCTGCACAGCTGATGACAGTGAGTTCCAATCGTCGCCTGCTATCGTCTGAGTGTCACGTTCATCTGAAAAAAAAAATAAATGAAAAAAAATTTCACAGCAGAAGAGACATACCTCTCCGTATTTTGTAATAATAAGAACGTTTATACTCAATATATAAAAATAGACAGTCAAAGATTGCATTTGGCTTCTGATATAGAACAATTTTTAGAGCATTGGAAAGAACTAGAGGTTGTATCATTATACATAAGAATAGAATATAGTTTTGCTTGGGTTCACCAAAAGCCTTATGGTTCCCCTATCCTCTGAGCCCCAACAATGTTACTTATGCTTCTTATTCTTTTATTGCCATTCCATTTTTTGAGACATTTTTCTTCATACAAAACGGCATTCCGCTTTTAGGATATTCCGTCATTATGCCGATCCACCGTTCTTCCATTCTATTTTTCAGTTATATAATTCAAGGTATCGTATCTCGTAGCTTGCTCGCTTCGCAAATTGAGCGGCTCTATTCGGCATAATAATAATAATAATAATAATAATAATAATAATAATAACAATGACGATAATAATAATAATAATAATAACTGCGGGCGACAAGAGGAGCAAGCAATCCTAATCTCAACGTTGCTTTTACAAACGCATGCGAGCAGGTGTGTAGTTTGGCCCTGATTCTATTTTTGCTCAAATAGTGAGTCTACCACTAAGAATGTATGGAATGCAAAGAACGCCATTTTCTCACGCGCATCATGTGTAATTTGGACCTTGGAACACGTGAAGCTAACGCATAGCAGCAGCGCCGACCAATCCAAATCAAGCGTGTCGATATCTGGATTCGACGTTTCCGTCCATGTCGCGTTGGACGCCATTTCTCGGCGGCATTCCGCCTCAGGCGAGTAGCGAGAGTGTTGTTCGTCTGTTAGTCCTTGACCTCAAGCGAAGAGCGAGAGTTGTATCTGTTCGTCCTTTAATTCAAGCGTGGAGCGTCGGTATTGTTCGTCCTTGACCTGACGTATAGTCTGAGATTGTTGTCTTTGATCTCATAGAAGCGTGGAGCGAGAGCGTTGTTCGTCCTTCAGTCCTTGGAACGGGATCGTTTATACATTATATTTTGGAATAATCTGAAATTTCTTCATATATTGGTCGTTTCGTTTCAGTAATAAATAAATAATTGTTGCGTTGCATCAATCATTTTGACTCGATCAATACGCGTATTTTATAACCTACAGTGATTTTCTTTACACCATGAAACAACAACAATTACAGCATTTTACTAAAACTAGGCAAAACAAAACAATGGGACTAGTGTCTCGTGGAATGATCGAGTGTTGGTAACTGTTTCACAGGTTTATTAAAATCAACCTATTGTTAGTGTCAAAATAGAGGAAAAAGCGATTGGAGCACGGGGGGTGTCCTCATGGACTAAATTTTCAACCCCGCAAAACAAATCTTTTCTCCCTATGGGCCCCCAAATCTTTCATTAACCAAATAGCCAAAAATGCATCGTCTTCGCCCGCATTTCATAACCTTTGGTTATTACTAGTAATAATAATAATAATACTTAGCAAGGTAATTTGGTATTATAAACTGAGTTGATAAGTTTAACGTAAATTGGCCATCGTTAAGGGTTTCAAAGCTGACGTTTCGAGCGTTAGCCCTTCGTCAGAGCGAATGAAGGAATTGTGGCTCCTGTGTGTGTTTCTATGCAGAAAATGGATCAACGCTTTTGTTGGGAACATGGTAACTAGCATAGATAAGTTGAACGAAAAGTGTTCGTTGATAACCTGGGACTAAGAGTGCCGATTTGAAAGATAACTTTTTTTGTTCGAGGGTTCTGCGGCATTCAAAGAATAAGTTTCACCTTCTATACAGAACATTTCAAACACGGTTTCCAGCATTTCACGAAAAATGATAACGGTTTTTTTTGCTGTCATCACAAAAAGATCAAAAACTAAACAAGAACAGAATGATAGCTTTTTACATAGATTCTAAGAGTATAAAGCATTTCTGTAAACTTTTAACTAAGTCACGTGATTTCTTACATTTCAATTTTGATCGTTTGACTGATCGATGTAAACCAAAATATAATGAAATGTACATGTATTCTTGAGACATGGTTGAGTCAATCTTGATATGACATTTAAAATCGCATTGGATTGATTGACTTAACCATCACTATTGGGCAGTCGTTTTGAATTCGATGAATATCAATAGAAATCAATAAACTATTGGTTTGGTGGTGTTTGTTGGATCCAGAGTGACTGCTTAGCAGTGTCTGAGATACATTGCTGTATTATTTAAAAGGAGTTGAACATATTTTTCATATTTTTGAATAAATTTATAAATGTTATTATATATTAATATTTTTTTACGTTATATTATTGTAAGACCACCCCACAAACCTCTGGCTTTAAATACTTATCGTGTTTAAATAAAGTTTTATTATTATTATGATTATCACAGAAACTAAGATTGGTAATTATGACTTTTCGATACTGACCACCGATATCCACGTCAAATCCAGATGGTGCTCCTTCAGTTCCTATACCGCTGTCAACTTTAGACATTGAACTTTTCGTCTCAAACTGTAGACCTTCCACGCACATTTCGGTCAAATTCCATTTGCGTTCGTCAATACCCCGTAGCTTGTCTGCGAGCCTTTCGTAACTGGCAATCTGAACTAAAAAAAAACATAAAGAAACAGCATGTTTTTGCCTAAAAATGTCATTTTAGAGTAAGAATGCATTTATGTGTTGAGAAGCTTTTAGGATGTTTAACAGTTTGCAGTGGGAGCAGGTTGAAGATAGAAAAACTTTAAGAAATAAACTATGGCGCTCCTCGCAAGCTTTCCGCGAGCGGTCGAGGTATAATCAAGAGAATACAAACATTCTCTTGGTATAATCTACTCTCGCTTTTATCAATTGAATCATCAAATTTTCCGCGCACATGTACATATCTAATTTGATATATTACAAGGCTAGAATGTCTAAATACATTGTCTCTGAAAAGCCTTTGTAAGGAAAGTCAGTAAAGCACAGATATTTTCGAGCATATAAGGAATGAAATCTCGAAAGGCCTGATCTGTTTCAATTCAGTTGTAAACATTTCTAACGAATCTCAGATTTTCTTTCGTTGGAGGAATTTGGTTATGACACGAAAAAGTTTACCTGACTACCCCCTCCCCCCCCCCCCCCCACCAAAAGCTCTGTTGTCTTCTTATGACCCCCTTCCCTTGGTGGCAGTAAAATGGCAGATAATTTCCTACAGTCCCCCCCTTTTATATCATGTTGGTTACGACTGATCCCCTATGAAAACCATGTGTTCCCCCAAGAAAATCCTCCACTAATTAAGAATAATCTTTCAAGTAAAATTCAGTCCATCTCCCAAAATCAATGTTAATAGTACTTTTGAATACGTTTTTTCAAAATAATTTGTCTGTTATGGCATAAAATGGCATTTTTCCTCGGTTTTTATCATACCCATATCTATGTATTTAGCGGTTAACCTGTATTAAGCGGCAACCCCGTCATTCCCCGTGGGTGACTGCTTAATAAAGGTTTGACTGTTAAGCTTAGCTTGAATGTTTGCATAATTTAGTTACCTTCCTCTGCTGGAATTATTTCCGTGCCCATCCTTGTCTCCAAAAACTCAAGTGGAAGTCTGGCCATTTGTATCTCTTGATTCTCCACTCTCTCCTTTAGAAGTTGGAAATCATTCTCTAGTCTTTTCACTTTTACTTGCAATGTTTCATCCTCGTTCGGCGTTGTTGATATCACTGAATCAGAGTCTTCACATTTTCTTCCTGGCACCTTCGCAGGACCTAGCAATAGACAATTTTCAGGCCACTGTGAGTTTCTTAACTGAAGTTTCGAGAGTTAGCCCTTCCCCTCCACGAACAAATGGATTTACTCGGGTTTGCCAAGTGAGTAAATATGAAGAAAATTTAGTGATCTAAATTTGTACCACGTTTGCGGAAAAAATGTAAATATGCTGATTTGCACCTACGGTCTTGGTGCGCAAATGTGATGAAAATGTGACATTGTGCTCATTGTTTACTTCATCATAAACAAAATGAGTAAAAGCATATTTTACAATGTGAATTGAAAAATTCAGAAGAGCAACATTTCTATATTATTAAACAAATGTAAGCCCTACTAAAACACAATGAATTGCATTCAATTTTCATTCTTCCTTCTGTCCGTATATAGGTACACATTATTTAAAATATATAATTTACAAAAGTATTTAAGGATCAGGTTGCTTGAGATATTTTTTTTTCCTACTTTGACTCAATCATTTAGATCTGTACACCACATCTGTACACCACACTATACTAGTTTGGTTAACTAGCTTACCAGTAGCACAATCATCTTTACCAAAATGGTTGTTCATCTGTCCCTATGTCAACCCAGAATAGTTCCTCGTCATCATCGAATCAATGAAGTATGGAAGTTTGTTTGTGAAGAACCATAGACAGATCTGTCAGCTTATGGAGATATGGTTTAACTCTTTAACTCCCAAGACCTAATTATTAATTCTCCCCTCTGGCAGCTACAAATTTCCTTGTAAATTTGCTGCGAGAATTTGGTGTTAAATCAAGATAACAACTTCTATCTGATAAGTTTGAGTATTCTCATTGCATGTTTGTTGGATAATGTATGGATATTATTATGAGAAGTTGCACGTTATTAACTTCTGGGAGTTAAAGGGTTAAGTGGTCTGTAAACACAAAACATTTTCCGTAGATAGCTTTGTGGCTATTATTTGTAAATCTCTCAGTTCTCCAACATCAATAGTTTTCAAAACAGCCATCAGATTTATATGAAAAAAGTTTTGGAACTTCACCTTTTGCAAGATTTTCTACTATGCTGATGAGTTCGTGACGGAAATCGAAATCCAGACGTGGTGATTGAAAACCTCTCGGGAAATTTTCACCCGCGCACAGAGATAACAAAAGTGAACGTGGTGTGTTATTAACCCTAACCCTAACCCTAGCGAAGTATGACCACCTGAGAGGAGTGGAAATAGATGATGTTGAATTGAAGAGAGAGCTCCCCGTCCATTGAATCCTCGGAACAAGCGAATACGCAAGAATCAAGACGGAGACCACACCCAAAATGGGGAAACCTTGAGAACCGATAGCTGAACTTACGCGTTTGGGATGGACCCTTATGTCTTCTGGGAGCGAACCAGACATAAGCAAGATGTTTCTGACCCAGACATCCAGAATTGACTCAGACATCCAGAATTGACTCAGACATCCAGAATTGACTCAGACATCCAGACTTGACGCAGGGAATAGTGTAACCAGCGCTCAAGGAACCAGAAGGAAAAGAGTTCTATCTTCCACACAAGGCCGTAGTGCGGAAGACAGACTGTCCCGTGGCTCTAGCAGAAGATCTAAAACAAGCGTTTTTGCAAGTGAGTATCAGAGAGGGAGACCGAGACGCGATGGGGTTTCATTGGTTGAAGAACCTAAAGACCATGCAAGTGGAGACACTCAGATTCACACGAGTACTATTCGGGCTGTCCACATCACCATTCCTTCACAGAGGAATTACAGATCAGCACCTGCGAAACATTCAGCAGAATTTCCTAAACGAAGTCGAAGAAGTTAGACGGAGCCTCTATGATGACTGCCTGATTACTGGTGCAACAACTGTAGTCGAGACACAACACTTGAAGCAAGCAGCCCAGGCTACTTTCAGAGAAGGGAGATTCCAGTTGTACATATGGCATTCAAATGTGCTAACCCTAGAAGAGCCACCATCTTCAGAGAAAGCGGCAGAAGAACATTCAACCACTCAACAGGAAGCAAGTCACAGCCTTGCCACGCCCGTGGAGGAAACACCAGGGCAACAACCAACTACTGTGCTAAATACAAGCCAAAGCTTCGCCAAACATTATATGGGTGTAAAGATGGGGGAGACCAAACTGCTAGGCAGACCGTGGAACAAAACAGTGGACACAATAAAAGTGGCCTTTCCCGTCCCAATCGTCAAAGTAACTTAGAGAGAAATCCACAGGAAGATAGCCAAGATATACGACCCTTTGGGATCAGCTTCACTTGTCACCTTAGCTGGAAGGATGCTGTACAGAGAAACATGCGACGTCCGAGTACCATGGGACTGTGGTGTTCCCAGAGAGTTAAAGATCGCGTGGGAGAACTGGGAAAGAGTGTTGACTGGAAAAGTAGAAGTCCGACCACAGAGACGCAAGCTGAGCCACAGTCATTAGGTAAATACTAACAGTCACCATTGAAACAAAGACGGACATGATGAGCTGATGCAGAAATAGGACCTGTGGACAACCATCCGAGTCGGGTCGTGGGTGTTGCGCTTTATTCGAAACTACGGAGCCAACGCCAGTAAATAATCACCGGACAAAAACCCACTCAAGAAACTAGTAAGCAGATGAAGTTCTGGGAAAAAGGGACACAAGTCAAATGCCAGGGTACGAGCAGGTTTCAGGAAGATCAGCAACGTCTCAATCTCCAGAAGAACGCAAATGGTACGTACTAATGCAGAGGGCGTATCCAGGGAGACTACCCCATTTATCTTCCAGATGATACTT
This sequence comes from Pocillopora verrucosa, assembly GCF_036669915.1. Taxonomy (NCBI): domain Eukaryota; kingdom Metazoa; phylum Cnidaria; class Anthozoa; order Scleractinia; family Pocilloporidae; genus Pocillopora; species Pocillopora verrucosa. The sequence goes on along the minus strand of NC_089316.1, from coordinate 2,074,688 downwards.
TGTTCAGAAAAAAGCTGGTAATGCACGCCCACCTTCAGACTCTCCATGGGAGAGTCAGTTTGACGATGGCGAAGATAGCAGAGAAATATTGGGTACCTCGCCTCAGACGACTAACAAAGAGAGTAATAAATGAGTGCCGTGGGTGTAAACGCTTTCACGTAACCGCTCTAGCAAACCCATCGACTGGAAACCTACCCAAGGAAAGAACAGAAGGATCAGTGCCCTTCAAGTCCATCGGAGTCGACTTTGCTGGGCCTATCAAGTACTTCAGCAAGAAGAAAAGGGAGATGAAGGTATATATTCCATCATTTGCATGCAGTTTAACCCGTGGCGTCTATTTGGATCTACAACCAGATCAAACAACGGAATAGTTTTCACGCAGTCTGAAACGTTTTGTAGCGAGACGAGGACGGCTGGAAACAATCTTCTCCGATAGTGGGAGAACCTTAGCTTCAGCATCATGTGATTTGAATTGATAGGTTGTGAGATCGGAGTTATAGTGGAGATCGGAGTTATAGTGAATTGGAGAATACAATAATGTACATCAAACCATTGTGATTGTTTGTCGTGACATCACTTACGACATGGCTTGTTCAGATCATTAGAACTACTTCTTACACTGGTGTGTTTTCTCTTGCCAACTACTCATGACATATATGGTACCTGCATGCTTTTAACTTGGTTTGCTTGGAAAACAAAGTTAGTTACCTTACTTTTCACAATGCTTGGAACAACGGAATTCATGCACTTCATGGAACAGTCCATTTACAGTTGCGTGCTTGGTTGCCAAGCCTTTCAACGGGAGTGAGGCCAAGGGTGACCTTGTTATGATACAAACCTTGCTGCTTTTCAAAGGTAAATTGCCTTGTTGCTATGCTAACTAGATACTAGTCTCTATTACAACAAGGTTGCTTTCAGCCTCACTCCAAATCAAAGACTCGGCACCTAAGTACACAGCTGTAAAATGGCCTATCGGATATAAATACTCTCTCATTTCCATTTTCTGCCGAGCTAATTCAAGTTGTCCAAAGGCCATCTCTTATTGATTTTGTTTGTTTTGTCTTCTTTTTACTCAGAAGTGTAAACATGACTGTCACAGTGAATAACTCTTACAGTTTGAATTGTTCTTTGTTTTCGTCTCCTGAATTGGCTTGATAACGAAGTCAATGTTTCACTATCAACTGGATTGATCTCATTGATAGTAGATGGCCTCCTTTCTATTTTTCTTAATATACTTGGGTGTTCACATGAGCCCCGTTATGTTGAAGATGAACAAATTTACAACTGGACTCAGAAATCTTGATGTTGGTAACATATAATAAAATGCAACTCAGGAAACCACAGGTTTTTCTCAAGGAAATAACGTATGTCTTCAAATTCACGCGTGATCAGTAAATGAATGAAGTGATTTCAAGACGAAAAGTTCGAACAATAGCTTACCTTGGGGTCTTTATGTCGCAAGTAATAAGTTCAACACCGCTTGTGAGATATGTAGAGAAATATGCATCCTTAGACACTCTCACTGATCTTGTTTACATTAACTATGCCTTTCCTATCCCGCCTATTCGAAAATGAGCACGAGAAAAACGTTTGAGCCCCAATATTGCTGGTCGGCGGAAACGAAGCCTTTATTGTGTTCATCGCGTAACTTCTTAAACCATTAACCTTTTGCTCATCCTTAACCAATCGAACGCCGGTTTTCATCAACGGAAGCTTGAAGGATGCGTTCAAATCTCCAACGATTGATTCAAATGCAAGCACCGGTTGAGGTTCTTCGATAGAAAACCTTTGCCGTTCTTTACAAGATGCGAAACTGAACAAGCAAAGCCCAACAAATCGAGGAAGCTGTAAGAAAGACGTATGAAACCTTTATGCTGCTTTATGGGACTCAGTGTTTGTGTTTGAATTATTGTTAAGTCACGGCTCAGTTTGCAAAGACCGCCTGAAGCTCAGAAAAGCAACCAGCCATGGAGAACTCATTGGTTAAAGATCTAAATACATGAGTCGAAAGTCTCACGTGAAAGCAACCCGCAAAATGGTACCGAAGACCGACAGGATCAGCAGCGAAAGGTTTCTCAAGCGTATTGAGGCCTCATTAAAATAATCGAACTAATCGAAGAGAATCCCCGAAGCATGGCTACGGATCGAATTCTCAAATAGATTCACAATGCAGAGTAAATTTTGATAAATATCGATACTTAAACCTCTTACCCGGCTGAGAGCAAATATTTCAAACCCGTGCAAACCAACATGCATGCCTATGTTTGGACTACATACACAAACCGAAGCAAACTTGTCTAGTGTTGATGCTTTACACACATGACAAACCTAGCAAACAAGTTCATTGTTGATATTTTGCACAAATTTACCACCCCAGCAAAGGGGTTCAATGACGATGATTTGGCAGCATTTGCAAACCACTGCAAACTTGTTCAAAGTTAACAGTTTGAACACATTTGCTTAACTAAGCAAACTTGGATGCTGTTCAAGGTTTGCACCTACTTTGCTACCTCAGAAAAACGTCTGCAAAAACATAAATTTTGCCACATATTTGCGAAGGGTGTAAAGTAACGTCAAATGCATAACAGCGCCCAACATTTAGCACGTAAGCAAATATGATGCAAAGATGATCTTTACCACTGAGAAAACGTTAGCAAACTTAGGCAAAAGTGAAATTTGTTTCATATTTGCTCAACATTTGCAACCCAGGCAAATCGATATTTTCGTCCAGTGTTCATCACAACAAATAGAGTATGGGTCATGGTTGGTTAAGGGTCGAAACACTTATTTGAAGACGAAATGAAAACTGATTTGCGATACAGTTAAATATCTTACACGAAAATGATTCTGTTGAACCAATTTTTATGCACCATTTGCAGAGTAAATTCAGCTTAGTTACCTTTGGCTTCATTATTTAGACCAATGCAAGCTCTCTTGTATTCTTCTTCCTCGATTGTTACTGTTAGCTCAACATTCTCCTCAGCTTCAGCAAGATGCTTCACTTTGTCATTCACCAAGAAGTCGTGCAGGCGTGCCTTGAGAGTGCCGTCCTGGTACATATTCCACAAAATGGTGAGCTCCTTTAAACTGTTCGCCTGGACCGTGAAGCAGACACTCCCTCCACCCATGTCAGCGAGTTCTGCTTCACCGGGAAGAACCCGGTCGGCAAAGCTTCTAAAAAACTGACCAACAGACTCCCAGTTGGCCAATATTTCAGCGAAAGTTAGCACTTTTCTAAAAACTTTGACCCATGTCTTCAAGCGAACTAGGAAAATAAAATTAAAAATAAAATAAACGGTAATTTTTAAAAGAAATCTCTCACCAAATTTAAATCATCAAAGAACGAACGTTACTAGTTTTTTTGGTCACTCCAATGCGAAGGTATCAACATCATCATCATCATCGTGAAATCTGATAGTGGTTCAGGCATAGAAGGAGTTGAATTCGAAGGTATGGAAAGAAATGAACGGAGACAACGTAGGTGAAAAATATTTTTCAGTTAGGATGGGGTTGCTCACCTCGGTACTCGTCAGAAGATGTTACTGATGTTTATGATGCGGATGATGGAGATAAGAAATAAATAAAAAATGTAAATCTTATCTCTTGCAAATTAACTGTGCTAATGGAATGAATATAGTATTTGCAGAACCTTAATAAAGAAATTTCAAATTCTAAAATACGTTGATGACTTTACAATACAATACGAGGGGGGACGGGGGGGGGGGAGGGAAAGGCTTTTCGGTGTTAATCATCTAAAACTACATAGTAGGCTTTTGGACCCAACACATTGACCAGCTCCCAGTTGGCTCGTTAGCTCAGTTGGCAGAGCGCTGCACCGGTAGCGAAGAGGTCATAGGTTCAAATCCCGTACGGGCCTGAATTGTTTTCAGGTCCTATTTTCATCTTCTAGTTCAGTGGTGTTCTCAGCTGCGAATAAATCAGCTTTTCAAAGATGGATGAAGCTCCTATAAACAGTTCAATTCTCAGAGGAAGCCGCAATTAACTCTTTCTCTATTTGTTTAGACGTTTGGCCTGATAGCCACACTTCTTAGTAAAGTGGGATTTACAAGCAACCAATCTACTGAACAACCATTTTACACTACTATTCTTTCCCCAAGACCAAACATTTGTGTGCCACCCTGAGATCACGCATAAAACTACCACAGCTGCATTCAGGCCAATCTTAGGAAACGCTGAAGCTGCAAAAGGAGTCCAAAAATATACAACAACAAAGGTTTTCTTTACATGCAATCAACTCTATTTACAATTTATTCATCAAACTGTATTTCCTGGGCATGTTTTCTTTCTCAAACATGTAGATCAGTTCACTGAATGATATTCTCTTAGCAGACAAAGCAAGAAACGATAATTAAAGGCAAATAAGGAAACATGGGTGCTGCATCCTTTACATAAACCTTTTGAAAACGAAAGCAAGTTGGCATAGAACGACTTCATGGCTACCCACCAGCATTCTATGCCTAGTTGAAAACTCTACAGGCCTGGGAACTCTAGGGAATAAAAACAGTCCAATAGCATCTTAAGAGCAGATTTACCGGCGTGCAGTCACCTACGTAAGTATGATAATGGTTAGTCCCCTGGACCCAGTAGTGCGAAGGGTGGATAACGCTCTCCATCGGATAAATCGCTGTCCGGCGGATAGTTGTCAACAAAATGTGACAGGCTATCCACCGGATAGCGATTTATCCAGTGGATAGCTTTATCCGACCTATAAACAACCAGGGCCTGAAGTATGCCTTTGCGTAGTGTCTGCTGTCGCACCACTTCATCATTGGAAATGATCGCTAAAGCCGTACTGCTACACAGCAATACATACAACATCCATTGGAAGTGCCTCAGTTATTATGTAAAAGCTGGTTGTCTCTGGCAAACTTAATTAAGATATCACTTCATGAAAACTTGTAAATTTTGATACACAGCAAACAACTATTTCATATGCTCACGGAAAAAGTTTTTCTTACCTTGTACCGCCTTTTCGTAAACAACTCTGCCCCAAGAGGACACTTTCGCTGAAAATGAAAAGAATATAAGAACATAGTTATCATGAGAAACACCAGACACGATCTCTACCAAGGATCGAGGAAAACGTCGATGCTAAATCAGTTCATTGATATGCAGGTGCGAAAACATACGCAGTGTTTTGCTATGAAATCTTCCCATATTTCTCGTATGCTCCTCCTAAACTCAATTGCCTTAAGCGTTTTTATACGCAAACATAAAATTTTATTTACCTTTTCTTCTTTCGCCTGCATCGTTCTGATTTCGTCGCTCCTCGTACTCCTCGATCTCTCTCACCAAGTCCTCCTTATTTATTTCTGTCAAAATCTCTTTCAGAAAGTCAAGTCTGCGAAATCCCAAACTTCCATGTTTTTCCAGTTCTTTGAACAATCTTGTAATATTGGAAATGCTCTCATCAAGCTCCAACGATGTCTCTCTTTCACAAATAGCCTTGAGTTGTTCCAGATGATTGCGTTCGTCGCTTTCGCTTTCGAGTGCATGACTTACCTTTGCAAGTAAGTTTTTGTATTCTTTCCTTTTCTTCTCGAACTCTTTGAGTTTTTCCAACAGCGAGGACTCACCGAAAGCCGCCAAGACTTCCTCCAAAACTCCAAGTCGGTCAATTCCCAATTGACTCTTTCCTTCTAGTCTTTTTAATAATGAAAGGGCGTCTGGTAAGTTATCAGCCTCGTCTTCTAATCCACACACTGCGAGTAATTGTTGACGATCATGCTGATTGAGTTTTCCGCCTATCTCAAAAAGCAAACCCCTGTATGCGAAATCAGACATGGCGATGTAGTACGGTTCAAATTCTTATAAAGGCTGTAAAGGTTTATTTCATGGGCGCTTTTGACTCATTTATGATAGCTGAAGGAGTTGTAACAATTATTCACGCAAAGTTGAGTTATTCCCACCGCCCTATCAATTTCAGAATTTTAAATTATTATCCTTTGTCGTCGTGTCTGCTCGTCCTGGGGTCATGCATTGTGGGTAACTTGCATGGATGAACGGTGTATGATGATGATAATGGGTCTTTATTTTGATGAATCACCCCTAGTTATGCAAAGCCTATGTGAGAGATGTCCCTACTTTGGCAATTTATGGATTTTTTAGGCAATTTCGCCCACGTGTTGTTGAGTGCACTACATTTAACTAATAGCAGTTAAGCGGCGAAACCCGACTCCATAGATGTTCACAGACATATCCGCGTCCATTGAACCCAGCATGAGTTGTAAATACGTCACCATCACCATGATTACCAACCCCTCTATGGAAACCGACTCCAAAGATGTTTACAAACGTATCCGCCTCCATTGACCGAAGCTTGAATTGTAAAAACGTCACCATCACCATGACTTCGAACCCTTCCATGGAAACCTTATATTTATGGAGGCTCTTTTGTCTTTACCCAGCTTGTTTGCATTTAAGTAGCCGGTTGTCTTATGAGTTTAAGCGGATTGAAGCGGTTAGTAAGTGCGTCTCTCTCCAAAAATAAAAATTATTTTTTCGAATTTTAGCAGTGATCTGTTTTTTTTTTGTTTCGGATCCGCTATCTGGGAAAACTGTTCACCATAAATCGCAATTTAACACTAAGAATGTGAATTTTGACCTCAAATTAAAGAGAAAGCCGATGCATGCTGCTGAGGTGAAAACGGTATCAAGTTTAAAGAAAGCACCATAAAGGAAAGTACATTTAAATAAAGAATTCCCTACCTCACAAATATTTCACTTTCTGGATTACGAAATACATTTTAAAGGATCATCTCAGAATCGTATCAATGTTAGAAGCCGGGTGCGAAAGACCGCACTGAACAAACAAGGCCTTTTAACCCATTGACACCTGAACCGCCCGTAACCGCCCGTGCCGCGTGGGGGACTTGCGCGAGAGACGCTTTCCCCCCTATCTCCCCTACTAAGAAGAATTTTGTCTCCACACTTCCTCTGTTGTTAGAGGATCTATAAACCAATCAGAATCCGTTTTTTGCGCAGTTATTTTGATAACTTTAGGGGGTAGTACAGAGGCGTCATTTTATGCGTTCACAAGAAATGATCAAATACAAAGAAATGGCGTACGCGCGGCCGACTTTCAATATTTTCAAGTCGGATTTTCTGTTCCTTTCCCACCATTTTAGACCTTCTGCAACATAAAATGAAAAGGAAAAATGCTATAGAATAATCTGCTCGAAAAATAATGGACATCACGGTCTTAAAGGCGACAAAATAAGCTTTCGAGTCGACAACACCACAATTCTCTAAAGCGATGCGAATTAGGGACGTAAAGCGAAAACCAAACTATCGGACTTCAAGCGAGGCCTAGAGACATTAAGAAAATTCAAAGGCACGGTAAATATCACGTTTGAGTAATGAGATGTCCAAAAAGTATTGTTTAATAGAAGATTTTGTGTTAAAACGTAGAACTTTCAGTATTTTCAACACAACGCTGCGCAATATTCTAGCCGTGAAGTCAAGTAAACATCGATCTAAGCATGATGAATTCTACTTCGTGGGTTTCGCACACGTAAGAAATTCGTACGTTTTTCGGTTCTAACAGAAAATCAAGAACTGTTTTGAATAAAGCTTTCTTCCCGAAACGTTCCTTGGTCAGTTTTGTCTTTCTCCTCATTTATAATTTCCATGTAACATGAGATCTCTCCACACACTGATGAATTTGCATATTCACTTTGAAATCCGATCCGCATACATTTTTTGCACACGTGCGCAAAAATTTACTGATTTTTATCTTTTATCTTGATTTTAGAGTAAAAACTTAATATGCATCTATTGCTTTCCTCGTTGATAGTAATTTATTTAAATGGTCTTCTTTCACGTGAGCTTGTTTTTGGGAAAAAAAGATTTGTCAAACTTTACTGCGCATTGTGTTTACTTTTCCGGTTTCTCCAAAATTTTAACTTTTGGGTAGGCACGTGTTACACGTAGGAGTCAATGGGTTTTAATTGTCCTTCATGAAAAAAAATTGACTGCTAACGGTTCGGTGCATAAAACGTTAAGCCTAAGGGACGTAGAAACAAATCAAGTTTGAGTCGTTTAGCGGCCATGCACTTTGTTGCTTTGTTCTTCCTTCCACGGGGTCATACGCGTAACATGCATAATTGCGCGTAGTTCCAGAACTTTCGATGGTTATTGTTGCATGCGAAACTGATCATTATAGTGATTTAGCAAGATTTCAGAACGGGAAAACGCGCGGATAATCTGGACACACTCTATTTCGACTTCCGGTGTAAACGTTGTCTTTCTCTGCAACAAATTCAGGATGTCATTTCGATTGTTTTCCCGTCGCGATCAAAACGCCTGGGATTTGCGTAAATTGTGTACTTGTAGACCACATAATGCTGTTTGGAATGATTTCAAAACTCATTTCTGGGATAAGTAGGTACCCTTGCTTGTTTTATTCGGTGTATTCGTAAAAATTTACCGCTACATGTAAACACGATCGTTAGCAAGCGATCCAAGATTTCAAGACGTAGTTCGCTTTTAATTGAGAAATGCTTTAAACAATGTAAGGGCTTTATTTAGTACATTTCTTTCACTCTATATGAAAACTCTGAAAATTGCATATCTAAGTTACACCTCGGTCTGAATATCTCTAAAAAGTTAAATAAAATGTTATTGAACTCATTTTTGGTGTTTTTTGGTCTTCATGGGCCAATTGAAGCGTCTTTTTACGAAATTACTTTTGGCCGGAGGCCATTCAGAAGGGAAAGGGAGACAAGGCATGACATGATGCTCGATCTCTTCGCCGAATTTGAGCTTCATCCCTCCGATATTTTCCGAGAAAATCGATGCTGAAATGATGAGTATAGCTTTCTAAATATGATCAGTACCAAACTCAGCGACCAAAGGAATTCCAAGAACGCCGTGCTTAGAATTCCGTGCGGCGCAAGCCGTTTCAAATTTACCATACAGTGTGTAGCGTTGCAGTTGTGTCTTCCGTTGTAGTTATGTCCTCACACATTATAACCAATAGAATGCGGTTTTACTTCTTCCAATCAAAGTGCGTTGTGATCGTGTCTTCTGCGTGTCACTTCCCAACTAGGGGAGGGATGCAAAGCAAAAGTGTAAAAAGATCGTTAAGATTTCCGCGCTCGAAGTTTGAGAATTTCATGGACTATCCTTGACACCTTTTGGGAAGGAGCAAGATTCTGGTAGCGTTTTTAATTGCGAGGTATTTGGGAAATTTTCTTCCATACATTGGAAAGCCTAGGAAGACGAGAATTTAACATTGCATTTGCCTCATGGCTTTCCTTACTTTTCTGTTGGAGCTAGTACAATAAGGTAAGGTTTTCGTTGCACTTCATGCTGGTATTTTTTAAAATTTTAAATATTACAACCATTCTTCAAAGATCCCGTTCAAGTTTTGTGCTAAATTCCAGTAGATTTCATTTAGCTGCATGATACCTGTATTCATTGAATCCTTCTGTGTCGAGGACTTACTTTTTTATTTTGTTTGGGACATTCAACACCAGATATTACACGATTAAAAACCAGGACAGATCTCGGTGTTTCAATGATCAAAAACTTGTGATTTTCTTCCAGCCTCAATAATTTGTATTATGTTGCATGTAGCAATCTCATAGTGTCTACACTGGTGGCTATTATGGGTACAGTGGAAGTCATGTATTCATTGTAAATGTACGGGGCTACGCAAAAATTCAGCTAGGATGTATGGTCGATGTTAAACTTCACATATCCTGGAAAGTTAACTTACAAACTGCTTACACATATGATGATAGGGTGCTGGCTCCTAACGCTCTGCAGCAAGTAACAGTTGGGTCATCATTCTCTTTGCTCACCCAGAAGGGCATAAATTTGCAGCAAAATTACTCATCACTTAATAATATGTGCTTTTCTATTTAAATCAGTGGCTGACATATGCCACTTTCTTTCTTTTGATCTATTTAGAATAAAGCCCCTTGAACTAAATTATGAGGAATACTACAATGATATGTATTTTGTTACCACATTTTACATACTTTTTCAATTGTGTTACAAACATTAAAATGAAATAAATACTAATTCTTGCACAAATGAATACTTAATTCAATACAGACTATTGCCCATTATTAGCAATTATTGCTCCTACACTTGTTAGCAAGAACTTGGTCTTGTTGGTGTTCATTGTGAGTGTTTGGTAATCCATATATCAATGGAGACACTCTCTGCAACTATCTTTGTGAAGAAAATACCAATCCTTTCACCCTTACTTAATATCATTCATACAGGCATGGATGAGAACCAGCAGCCAAGTAAAGTAAACAAAAGTGCCGATGAAAGGTATCTGTTGTGCTTAATTTGTCCTTGGTGTAAAAATTAGTTTCCTTTGGTTTTGTTAATGATATGAATGAAAATGCATTTTGTGTAGAGAAAGATAAAATTTAGCTCCTAGCCTAAGTTATTGTGAGATGATATGTCACTATAAATTTAAAAGTAAAAGAATAAACTAAAGATAAAACCAAACCACAGCATACCTATACTAAACCCTCAGCCTATTTGTATCAATATTATTATTTTTTGTGGTGTTTACCCAATAGATTCGATCCACTTACAGACAAAGATGGTGCCTGTACATTTTACCTTTATTCTTAGGGTAAGACACATGTAGAAAGCAATATTTCACAAAACAACAACATTATGTATGAAAATTTAAAATTTTTCAGATTTTTTCTGTTTGACTTTTTGAGTGGTTCCAGGATTTTCTTGTGCAAAGAGTTCTAGGTGAATGTACCAGTCACTATGTATTTTGGTATGATGGTTTACATTGATTGCTGTACTCTACATTCATCATTGAAGTACCAATTAATTCCTTTGCCATCAGTAATTGCTTTAAATATACTGTGTCAGAAATCACAGCACTGTGCCCCAAAATTGAATGTTATCCAGGGCACAATTTCATATTTTTGAGCAAGGCAAAGGTAAAAATCAAACAAGACCACACAGACATCATCTACGAGACAACATTACTATGTATATAATGTTTATGTAGTGTCCCTTGCGAACTGAATTCCCAGTTTTCTGGGAATTCCTAGGAATTCCTAGGAATTCCTAGGAATTCTCAAAAATTCCCAATTATGCAAATGACCCTTGCAAACTGAATTCCCAGTTTTCTGGGAATTTCTGGGAATTCTTAGGAATTCCTAGGAATTCCTAGGAATTCTCAAAAATTCCCAACTATGCAAATTAACTCTGATTTAAAAAGCTTGGAATTACTGGGAATTTCTGGGAAAGGAAGACTCCAGTTTTGTGAGGAATTGGAATCCCTAGGAATTCCTAGGAATTCTCAGCTTTACAAACTACCTATAATTTAAGAAGTGTGGAACTCTTGGGAATTTCTGGGAATTGAATTTGAGGCAATTTTAATACCCTGAGGTCCACATAAATTCTAAGAAATTCTCAATACCTTGAATGTGAAGGTTTTAAGAAAAAGAGTAAATTCAGAGGCTTAAAACTTTGGCTCAATAAAAGGTATGGTATACAAAACTTACCAAGAGATATACATACATGTACATGTTTATAACTTAAAGATCATGAAATTTATTACTCAAACTAAGTTTTAGTAAATCTTTACATTAATATGGATTTTCTCATGAACCAGCTGTCAGTTATGTTAAATGGAAATTGCCAACTTCCACAATAATTAACAATAATTACATTGTTATCTTACTTCCCTAACCTACATTACTGGTTTCCTTTGTTAGAAAACCTTGGAACAGTCAAGCTCAGTTGCCTCAAACGCTGTCAGAGACTTTTGTTGACAATACTTTTAGTAGAAATTTCATGCCTTAGACAAACAAATTCAACACCTAATTAATCTTTCTTTTTTCATGATTGTTGTTGCTGCTTTTTTTCAGTTTTTTGCTCTATTTTCATGACTAATTGCTGTAATTTGTTTTGCTGTTTTTATTCTTACAAAACATTTTTGTAAGAGTTCCAATACTTGTGGATCATCCACACACTTTGCAAACATTTGGCATGCAGACAAGACAGAGGTAGTCAATATACCCTTTGAGGAATAACACCTTTTATATGACGTCTTCAATTTACTTTATTTGAAACTCTGATCTGAAAATATTTGTCAACAAGACTTGTTAGTAGTGAGAAGTACCAACCAAGTTTCCTTTCATAACTTAATTTCTTAAATGTCCCAATCACTGGATCTCCCAAAAAAATGTTACATCTTTTTATTTTTGGTGCAAATTACAAGTCCTTCTTTATATAAAAATGAAAAGTGCTAGTCACACTTCAATAATAACAGCTCTTATGTTTACTTGTTGTTCTTCTCTGTCTGTCAGCTATCAACAAAATTGTTTTCTACTTCGGGCAGTGCATAACTATTTGTGGACCAGAGTTCCAACGCACCTCTGTAATCGCATATAGCTACTCCTGTCTCTTGTACAAATGTTTCTCCTTTGTAAGACGCACTCTACTCTGTTATCAATACTGCTTTAAGTTCAGTGGAAACGACTGACTGAGGAATCGAGATGGCGGTGTTGGAACGTGTTGCTGAACGCTTGTTACGGTCAAGCTTTGTAGATTTAGGTACTGGTACACTGGGATCATCTATGTATCTCTTACACTTCCGAATGTGGTATCCTTCTTTTATAAATATGAGGGTAAAAGACGATTTGTAGTCGCATTCAAAACTGTGATTGGCTTGTGTTATTTCTCACCTTTGCCATTAACACAACTCAAGTGAGTTTCGAGTCTTTGTTTCCTCGACAACATTCGGCCACAAATCGTGCATTTGTAATACGATCGATTCTTGTCGATTATTTCTACATAGAGTGAGCTCACATCTTTATTTATATCACCAAGCTATCCATCTTCTAGAGGCAGAGAACCGGTCGGAGAAGTCAGATTAAAGTTGGGCGCTTCTCTTAACACTGCAATCGGCAAGCCAGCGGATTCACTTTGCTAGCCAATGACAAGTCCTAAAAGATCCACGTGATCATGCCCGTGATCGGAAACAAAGAAGACTCCATTTGGCGCTCATCTTTGAATGTACTTTTCATCGGTTGATCGCTTTTCTCAACTGTTTTGCTTAATATAACATTTCTAAAGATAACTTTTATTGTGGTTCAATGGGAAAACGAGAATAGCGTGAGTGTTGTAAAAGAGAAGAAAGTCGTTGGCGCCGTGGATTTAAAAGAAGGGACAACAGTTGAGATATGGACCGGTACAAACAAGGGTCGAGTGGCCATCTGTAAAGCTACGATTTTGAAAGTTTGTGGTGAGTAAAAATTGCGATATTCGTTGTGACCAAAATCTTATAAAAGAATAGATGTAGCGGGTTGAATTAAGCTTACATAACGCTCGGCGCAACTGAAACTAGAATAATTCTGAGAATCGAATCGGTCACTTGCATGCTGCAGTTTCTTAAGCTTATGCTTTACAATGAAATAAACCTATCAGTAAGGTTTCAAGATTCCTCTAGTCACGTTTGGGAACATTCAAGATTCATAACAAACCTTAGTACATAAAGAAGCCCTCCTTGGTAAAAACAAAATAATGTATTCAGCCCTTTTTTAGTAAAATCCATGAGAGAGATGTACTAACTCCAATATAAAAGTCACTCAATATAACAGAGATTTCTCAATTTGAGAATCCAATGAATGCCCTTCTCCTCGTAGCCATCTTAAAAGCCTGGTCTGAGCTTTAAACATACATATTTTAATATATTATGTTTTTTCAAATTCAGATGTCAAGGAATCCAGATACAAAATGGTCAAGGTTCTTGTTGACAACCTCATTCAAGGCCAACTCATTGTGAGCCCAGGAAAAAAAATACAAACAGTACAAACAGCAGCTAAGTTTGCAGTTTAGGATAACTTCATTCTAATTTATTGTTACAGTTACAACAAGATTTTAATCAAAAAATCAATTTTATTTGTCTGTAATTAGCCCTTCACTCCCAAGAATATAACTATATCAATGTAACTTAAGATATTTTATTGTTTTTTTAGAGGGCACGGTAACGAATCTTGCCATCTGATTGGTTCTTTACCCGGTCAGTATTTTCCTATCTCTGCCCACGGGCCACGGTAACGCTTTCGTGAGTCGCCGAGTACATCCCAACTTTCGTTGTCATTTTTCATAAATATAGCTGGTTTTCCGGCTGGGCAGTATTTTTAAGCAAACACGTCGGTCACTACCTCAAGCCGATAAATAACTTCTGAATCCTCTCTTTTCTCTCTATCAAATCACTTTGGTTAACAGAAAAATATTGGTTTCAGAATGAATTTGTATAAACAATAGTGTCATTACGTTGGTTGACAAGCGGCCTAAAAACCTTCTGCAATTAATTTTAATTGTTCACAAAAAGTACCCAGAAAGTTGGAACGTGAGGTATTTGGTTACAGTTAAACTGAACAATGGAACTTTCATTCATTTAATATCTGAATTTTCTCGAGCAATTTGTTCATAGTGGAAGAGCGAGCGAAGTTTTAATTTAAGTTCTACAACAAATATACGCTCCTGGTGAGTCTTTCCAATTCCGTTCAATTTAGACATTTGTACCTTAAATTGCACAACAGAAATTGAAGGAATTTTTTTGAGAAAAGGCCGCATTACATTCCCTTGTGTCTCGTTGGAGTGTGCCGTTCGAATTTAGTTTTTGTGAAGGAAAGATCAGAGTTAAACACGCCATTACAGCAAACAAACGAGCAAACTCTCACAACTTCAAAATAAAAAGATTGAATTTACTCACAATTAATTTCCTCGCCGTTTACTTAATGAACAGAGGTAAATCTTCGTACATGAATGAATCGTCGATGAGAGTGAATAATACTTTCCGTTAGATCATTAACTGATTTTGAAGAAAACATTGTCGTGACAGTCCTCTCCAGACTAGTTCGGTTGGTTTTCAAATGTTCCTTCGCTTTTCTCTTTTTTGCGCGCTCTCTAATTGACAGGTGTCAGATTGTGACAGATACTTGTAAAAATAATGTTTCAAAGTTTGTTTGGAAGCCTTTTAAATCACCTTTATCGTTACGGAAATGAAAATCTTTTGCTGAGGCATCTCTCTTAAATTGGCATCACCTCTATTTTAACTACCATTTACCCACTCAAAAATTGTTCAGTTTATGGAAGATCTTGCCGTATTTACGGCCAAAAATCATTTGGGTTCTTTCGGAAAGAATTTCGTCAAGTTTAAAAACAATAAATATGTTATTTACCGGCTAAGGGTCGGTCCGTATGGTGAAAAACTGTGACCTCGGTCTTGAAAATGCTGCCCTCGGCCTACGGCCTCGGGCAGTATTTTCAAGACCTCGGTCACAGTTTTTCACCATACGGACCTCCCAGCCGGCAAATAACATATATGTATTTTATGGAAAAGAATCAACAGATTTTATTCACAATTTGTGTCAAACCAAGTTTAATGATTGATTAGAACTATTTTATATGAATAGCTGTAATTGAGGATTAATCCGTATGAAGTTTTCAAGAAAAGAAAAATAAATCAAATTCCATCCTAATATTACCACACATTGATGTTAATAATTAATCAAAAATATTTTACATGTAAGCCTTAATTAAGCTTCTAAAT
The DNA here is from genome assembly GCF_036669915.1 of Pocillopora verrucosa. Lineage (NCBI taxonomy): Eukaryota > Metazoa > Cnidaria > Anthozoa > Scleractinia > Pocilloporidae > Pocillopora > Pocillopora verrucosa. The sequence goes on along the minus strand of NC_089316.1, from coordinate 2,059,111 downwards.
AAATTTCATTGAATACTTGAATTTTAGCTGGGTTTTTTTAATTTAAAGTATTTATTTTATATCATTAGCCTCAAATTTTTGCTTAAAATTCCCAGTAATTCTTAAACATTCCTAAAAATTCCCAAAAATTCCCAGAAATTCCCAGAAATTCCTAGGAATTTTTTAGATTTACAGCTTTTCAGGGAAAGTCATTGGTTCTCTGAGTTGGAATTCCTAGGAATTCCTAGGAACTCCTAGGAATTCCAAGTCCTGTTGGCTATAAACTTGGAGTTTCTGGGAATTTCTGGGAATTTATAGGAATTTCTAGGTTTTTAGAACCAGAGTTGCTATGGTTGGGAATTCCTAGGAATTCCTAGGAATTCCCAGTCCGAATTTACCGTGAAAATTCACACCTTTATTCCTAGGAATTCCTAGGAATTCCTAAAGCCATTTTGCAAGGGTTGTTATGTAAAAGCTACTCTATTCATTAAATCAGTGTCAACACTCTCCCTCACTCTCCCTTGTAGCAGATATAATTTTTTAGCCAACTTGAGAAATAGTGGCCTAAAATGGACCCTTTTGGACATCCAGACTTTTAAATTTCCAGGGAAAGGTTCCTCAGACTTTGCTATCCAAGTGGGAATAAATTGCTACCACACTGTCATTTTTGTCCCTCCCAGCTGCTCAAAATGTTGTCCCTCCTTTCCACAATCTTAACAAAGCCCCCATATTTGTAGTAATAAAAACATTGAAGTGTAGTGTGCTATCTCAGCAAGAGATGATAATCATGCACACTTTTAAGTGAGTCATCCTAGCAGATGTTTGGTGAGGTATTGCATTCTGTGCTCAAAATCTAGTTCACATAGACCTGGGGAAAAAGAATAGGGTGTAATAGTCAGGTCAGTGAATTGCCACAAGCTTTAGTTTGATACCACTACTCATTTGGTTATCTATCTTGCCGGTACTCTTTCTGGTTATTTGGGTTTTTATGGAACCTCTTCCCATCAAGAAGAAGCATGGTATGTGTTTGAAAGTTGATAGAAAAGAAAAGGAAAAAAAAAAAAAAGGAAATAGGGGAGGAACAGGATGGTACCAAAGACAGTGGTACTTTTTTTTTTGCAGGGGGGTAGTTTTTCTATTTTTGAATTGGGGTTCTAGCCTAAGTATGTCTAATACTCCATTCACACCAGCAAAACATGTTTTGTTAAACTGGTTTTCATTGAATGAAAATTATAAACAGAGAACTGAAAAACTTGATTTTCCATTGGATTCAAGTACTAGCTAACTTGTATTTCCAATGTGCTACATTCAAGTCAAAAATATTCGGTTAAATAGTTTCTATGAAGAAAAAAAAAATTAAACTGTGTTTAACAAAACAACTTTTAAACATGTTTAAGCTTTGGTGTGAATGGGGCATAAGTTTCTACACTTGTTGCTTAGTCTTGTGATTTCTTTCTTTAGGAAGTGAGGTAACATTGTTTGAATTTGTTTTTTTGTTACAGCCACTTGAGTCTGTAAATGGAAATAAAACACATAAAAATGATGCTAAGGAACATGTTATTTGCACTATAAAGTACTGAAAGTAATTTGTAACTCTCCACATTTGTTATTTACAATTGATATGCTTTGCACAGCTGTTGTGTGATAAGTGAAGAAGTTAACTGAATTTCAAAAATTAAATCACTTTAAACTGCAGCGAAAGCTATTACTTTTATAGTTATAAAAGTATCAAAGGTAACCTCTCTGAGAACCTTCCCTAGTGTCTGTGTTATAGAGGTATCCACTAAATATAGGTTAAGTTATTAAGAAATGTGGGAAGAATAGTATGCAACTGAATGATGCAAGTTTCAGCCAGTTGAGTGTTCTTGCATTTTTTTATTGTGGTGCTAATGGTGTCTCAGTCAATTGCTAACTTAGTATTTAAGTACTAGTTGTGGTTGTTGATTATTTGACTTTCCCTAAATGTTTTTTATCGGTGGAGCTAAAAGAAAAAGTTTGCTAGGCCATGCGTTAAAAAAATGACAGGAAGGCCTTAAAAGTTTATGAAGATGGAGGGTTATTTTATTGGCAGTTACATGTAAAGATAGGTTGCCAGGGCCACTTACTAGGAGTAGATTTATAAGTTAAAAACACTACATTTGAGCTCAAATTTTACACAGACATTATTCAGGTATGATGGAAATTTAAAAGCACAAATTCTTGTCTCATTCATAAGCGATGCTACATACTCCACAGGTGTCAAATTTATTAAATTTTGTGTTCAAAATTACTGTTGGTCTTAATATTTTTAACATTATGTAACATTTAACATTGAAGAAATGTAAAATGGTTTCCGTGTTTACATAGCCTGATGTAAACATGCGGGAGGTTGAGAGAACACGAGGTAAGCGTAGGAAACCACAACGCGAAGCGGAGTGGTTTCCAGCTTATTGAGTGTTCTCCCAACCTCTCAGTGTTTACATCAGGCCATGTAAACACAGAAACCATTTTACATTTCTTTTATAAAATAACTAATGAAAGAGCCTCTTCTTGCAACAAAGGAAAGCGACATGCTTGTTGTTGTTGTTCATTTGGCTTTTCAGCCATTTCTTGAATACTGGGAAAATTAAACTCCGAAGAAAAATTAGGAAAATCTTCTTCTTCTATTACTGTACTCAAAACAAACTTAAAGAAACTGAGTTACTGCTAAATAAATAACAGGGATAACTCCGCAAGAAGATTCAGTATGAAAACCCTGTTTACATACGCTCATGTAAAATGGTTTTATGGCCAATCAGAGCATGCGTACTATTTGAATTATTTTATAATATATAACATTGTTTTTAACAAACAATAAAATTTTTTGGTTTGATCTGAGCAATTAAAAACATTATTGTCTTGTTTCCAAGTTTTCCAAGGAAGGTTTCTTCACTTCATGCCTGGGTCCCTTGGTGTTGCTTTTCCTGGTGAGTATGAATCAGGAGATTTTGAGGAGGATTATGATGATATGAATGATGATCTATTTGTTCTCCCCCATCCTGACTTTCACCATTAGACATTCAACTACTGGACAAAGACACAGAGCTGTCAAATGAAAACAATATTCAAGTTAGTTAATAATTATGTTGACCATTTTCACTCTTTTTCTCTTTATTTTTGTAAGATGAGTCTTTTGCTACATTGTTCCATAATTATTTATCTCTATAAACCTTGTTTGTTTTTTGTTATTTGCTAATGAAAGCGTTGTGTGCTTTTTTTATAGCCAGTGAACCAGATGATGAAGATTTTGTCCTGTTTGAGCTCCTCAAGTCTCCCAAAGATGCTTCTTATGAGGTATGCAGAATTTGTGAGTGATTTATAGTTTTCTTCTGTTTAGGTTTTCTCTTACTTTATTATTATTATTATTGCTTAAAACTATGCATAGATGTTCTTGTAGATATGCTAAGTAGTTTAGGAGAATATCATTATTATTATCATTATTTTATGCTATGCAGAGATGTTCTTGTAACATGCCAAGTAGTTTAGGGGAATATTATTATTATTATTATTATTATTATTACTATTATTATAATTATAATTACTATTGCTTTTGTTTTATGTGTCCTTTGATGACCAGTTTTGAATGTTTTTTTAATTGCCTTATGTCTGCAATAAAATTTAAGGGAAATTATTATAAATACCTCTAATGATTGATGTTCCTTCTTTGATTGCTAAATTTGTTTGTTGGGTTAACAGAAGGATGAGGTTGTTTTCATTGTCCCATGAGTTAATTCATAGCATATTATCATTAACATACTGATACTTGGTTAGTGGTACTTCATTAGCAAAGAAGTCCAACCAACCTAATGAAAGTAGGCCAAATGTGCATTTTAATACCAATTTGGTAAAGACAGTCTTTCATCAGCTGAGTGTCAGCTGATTTTCTTCACAGATTCCAACCCTACAGATTTTCTATTTGAAAGAAGGAAGGAAGGAAGGTATTCCAAGGCCTTAACGCCATCACTGAGCAATATCTTTTCAAACTAAGGAAGGAGAAAGGGATAAATGTTCCAGAGGGTGTTACCATGCAGTGATGACAACAGAAGAAATGATAGAGCCTTGGAATTTTGGACCAAGGAGACCACAGATGTGGCAAGTATCTTAAAGCAAGTTGATAGTGATGGATTGGTCTTATTGAGCATTACAGAACAGCATCATTATGGAATGTGGAGAGACTGGAAATGGAGGCAACTTGAGGAGAAAGACTTTTTGTAATTTTAAATAAAATCAGTAAAGGTAAGCTATTTGGCACGGTGTAATACTAATAATTAAACACCTAACAGGTCATGTGTTCACTCTAACAGCATGCTTAATTTAAGTTATATCCAAAATTCCCCAGCTCCAAATTGTGAATAGTACCTAGACATGGCCAGAGAACATCAATAGAGAATGTGACCTCTTAAGCATGTTCACATCAGACCCATGAATTTGTCCACAAAACCTCCTTTGGAGTTGTTTAGTTCCAGAGTTTCATATCCAGTGCATTTCCAGAGCAGTAAAATTTAAAAAAATGACACAAACATTTAAATTGCAAAGCATTTATTTAAAATCTTTACGTTTACAGCAACCATATAAAAAAGAAATCTTACCAACCATTATGATTGAATGAGTGAATAAAATAGCCTTGACTCCCTGACCTGGTGTCAACTGCTTTATGTTATTCAAAAGTATATAAGGGCAAATTGGAAGGACAGAAAGAGTTACTTTCTGTAATCTGTCAAATAGTATTGAACAGTTAGAGCCAAATAGTTGCAAGTGAGTAAAAGGATAGAATGGATTTATTGTAATATTAGTGCACTTTAGTCTACTTTATATTTCACAAATTCCAAAAAATCAGTATTTCACCTGAAGTTATTTACTTGAATTATTTGTACTGAAGACTTTTATTTCCATGGAAGTGTTGCATGTCAAGTACAACTGAAGGAGTTTTTTTTTAACTACCCATTTGTTTGTTAGATGAGCAATTTAAGCCTGAATTTTGAGTTAGATTAATTATGGTTTGCACATGTGGTTAGAAAAAATATTTAGCACCAATCACTCCTGCTTAAATGACACAAAAAAGTGTTTATTTGTTCAAAACACTTACAGTGTATCCTATCTATCAAGATGATTTTATCAACAAAGGATATCATAGCAGGAAAAAGGTAACCAAAATTTATATGAAACATTAAAAAAGGAACAACAAGAGTGATTTTACTCAACCCATGAAACAGTATGTAAACAAACTTGTATGACACCAGCACCCATGTTTGATTGTTGGATCACCCCATGTTGTGTGTGGAAAACATGACATAAACCAAAGATTTTGTAATGCACAGTAGTTTATGACCAATTTCACTGGTTGGATAAAATCACTCTTCATATTCATCTACAATATCTTTTTGAGAAAGAAACTGTGACAAAGCCTTGACTTAGTATTAGCATGAATAATAGTTATTGCTCAATTGCCTTCTTTCGTGATGTATGTTAATAGTGACAAGAAAGTAATGCTTGTTAATATTGTCATCAGTTAAAAATTTAATTAAATCTGAATTACTTAAGTTTTCTTTTCTTTTCTTTTCTCATATAAGCATCCTGCTTTTTGGGCAGATGTCTCTCTGGAATGAGATCCTTTTGGAATGGCTTCCTTTGCACTCGACTCTTTAAATCTTCTGTTACAAGGTTTTATCTGATGGTGCATAGAACCCGTAGTCCTCTACGTAGATGTACACTTTGCTTGTCAAGAAAAGGTAAATCAATAGTTTGCCGTCAGTATATGCACATGCATCTGTGTATACAGCGACTTCGGGAAAATTTCCAATGGTATGAAAACTTTTTTTTTAACGCTAAATTGACTTAAATTCCAAGGGTGTGAGTAATATATAGACCGGTCTCAACAATCAGAACATCACAGTGGTGAAACATAGCATCAAAACTTGCAGACTGATAAATATTTTATAGGGAAGGCTACATTCTCTTTTCCAACGATAAAAATCTCCTCAGGCTCAGTGATATTTGTCCAATAATCTCTGGGCCCGGTTGTTCAAAACTGCGATTAGCGCTAATCCACGATTAAATAGGCTAATCGCCGATTAAATTTAAGTCGCCGATTAGTTTCTGTTGTTCAAAGCCCGATTATTCCTAACCTTCGATCAAACCAAGGGTTAAATCTAACCCTGCTCGCTAGGTGGATTAAATCCTTAATCGGCAGATTAAAAAATAAAAATCACAACATGGCTGACTTGTTGTATGGTTGTGTTGGTGTTGATGGGCGAAGAAAAAGGAAGCAAAGAGAGTTTAGGAGCATCGGTTTCACGATAGATGAATATACAGACGAAGAATTATTAAGCTTCAAATTACTCTGCTTTAATAGTTAAGCCTTGTACTGCTCTTCCAGCACCATGTCGTGGGTTATTTTCCTCTTTGGGGGCTTTTCGCTTACCTCCTTGATAGTTTTTTTACAGGAAGCGGTGTCTTCGACAACTTTGGTCACGGCTTCGTGTTTGCTTATTAACTCGTCGGGCTTCTCAGCAACAGAATTAGGGGTCTCATCGGCAGAGGCCTCGCTCGACACCACCTCGAGGACAAGAGTTTCTGGACCTACGGACCAGCCAGTCTTATTAGATAACGAAGCACCACAATCTGTTGAAATGCAGTGTTTTGAGCTGCACTTGACTGCCTTTCTAAAAGGCAGCCATATTTAATTGATTAGAGTTGGCCGCTGGCCGAAGATTGTATTTGAAGCCGAGAAGAGAAGAGTGGGCCGAGGCAGACTTTTCGGCGCCATTAGTTTTTTTGTTTATATAGGAGTACATGTAAAAGAAAATAAGAAAGAAACAAAAGTCTAAAGTCCGTTAATTTTCACTTTGCTTTGTGTTTGTTAGCGAAGTATACATTTTATGCAAGGTATGGACATTGAGAGGTATTACAATAATGTTTCCATTTATAAACTTACCTGTTTCAAACCCCTGTAACCCAGTAAATGACGGTGTGTCACTGAACATGTTTATTATTTTTAAACTGGCTTCTGATGGGTTGGAGGGAGCAGGGCCACCACCTGTCTTCTTCTGTTCACTTTTAAAGGAACTGAATTCTCTTTTTGCGTGACTCTGGAGGTTTTTCCACTTGTCTCGTACTTCCTGCGTTGATCTTGTTGTCACACCGACGGCGTTTACCGCCTCCGAGATTTCTTCCCAAATCTTGTTTTTTTTTTTTGCATTTGTTATACTGTTGGTAAATTTACTTTGAAGAATGTCCATATTTTCTTCAAATTTTTCCGTTAAAACGGAAATTTCAGCGGGTGAAAAGTTTGCTTTCCGCACTTTCTTCGCTGGAGAAGCCATATTGACAAAAATAAATTTCCGGCAATTTTATGACGTAAACTGGCACAAAATAAATTATAATTAATTAATATAATTCATTTTATGCTTAATCGCGGATTAGTAAATCGACCGAGTAATCTCCCTTTGAACAACCGTTTTTTAACCAACGATTAACTAACCCACGATTAAGAAATTTAATCGCCGATTAGGCCTAATCGGTGATTAGTTTAATCGCGGTTTTGAACAACCGGGCCCTCAGGCTTTGTGCAGGGATTCTACAACGTACCGGCTAAAATTATGGACTTCACCCGAGGGTAACCTTCCGACACCTAGCCCATCCCAACATTCTTTTACGCGAATAAAGGATGCAATTCCGGCGATCTAACTTACAAATGCGGTATATCTGTTCATTCCCATGCATTTCCGTGTTTTAAGCGCATTCGAAAATCAAAACAATCAAATAGCTCGTACCCTGCATATGTAATGTATTCCAAGTTGAAATATCTAATATTAACCGCTATCAGTTTCCATTTTTCATTGAATTCTTACAATTTATCCAGCAAGCAGAACATATCCTAACATGCCAAATCCAATCTTCACCCTAATTTTCCATTTTCTGAACCAACCTTTGAGTGGATAATATTATAACTTTTCCATATCCAATCTTTATCCCGATTTGTTCAAGTAACTCTAGAAAAACGGGGTAAACCGTGACAATTCTTTCCACGAGTGGTTAATATCATGACTTGCAATGTTCAATCTGATTTTCTATTTGTTCAACGAATTCTAGAAAACGGGATAAGTTTTGACAATTCATCATGCAAGTGGAATATAACCTAAGTTGTCATGTCAAATCTTTACCCAGATTTTCCTTTGTTTTAATAGATTAGTTCCAGAAAAATGGGGTAAACTCTGAGAATTCATAATACCCTTAGCTCACATAGCTATCTTTACTCCGAGTTTCCAGTTTTGCTAAATCAAATCTTCAGCCTAATTTCCCATTTTTTCGTTTATTAGAGACAAGTAAGGTAAAATCTGACAATTAATCCCACATGTGGGATACATCCTAGCTTTTCATAATCAATCTTCACCCCGATTTTCCGTTTGTTGAGTCAATTCTGGAAAAACGTGGTAAAATCTGAATATTCATCCTGTCAATGGAATACATCCTAACTTGTCATATTCAATCTTTGTCCCGGTTTTTTGCATTTTTCCAAGAATTCTGTAAAAATGGGGATCAAATCAGACAATTCATCCTACAAGTGAAACATATCCCAACTTGTGGTTTGTAATCTTTACCCGATTTTCCATTATTTTCAGAGAATTCTAGAAAAAAAATTCATCTCATAAAAAGACTATATCCCAACATGCCAAATGAATTTTTCAATGAATTCTGAAAACGGGCTAAATTGTGTCCATTTACCTTAAAATTGGAATAAATTATAACTCGGAACATCCTTCATTTTCCGTTTTTTTCTAATTAATTCCAGAAAAACGGTGTAAATTCTGAGAATTCATCCCGTATGTGGAATGCATTCTAAGTTTCCATATCCAATCTTCAACCCGATCTTCCATTTTTATTTCAATGAGTTCCAGAAAACCGGGGTAAGTTATGAGAATTCATACCGTGAGTGGAATATATCCTACGTTGTCATATCCAATCTTTGCCCCGATTTTCCATCTTTTGACGAATAAATCCCAAAAAAACAGGGTAAACTCTGAGAATTCATGCTACAAGTGGATATTACCCGAAGTTCCTGAATGCCATCTTTGCTGAGATTTTCCATTTTTTTCGTGAATTCTAGAGAAGCGGGACAATTTCTTAGAATTCATCCCGCAAGTGGAATATAACCTACTTTGTCATGTCAAATCTTTCCTGATTTTCCACTTTTTAGTGAATTAATTCCAGAAAAACAGGGTAAACTCTGAGAATTCATGCTACAAGTGGATAAAACCCGTAGTTCCCATATGCCATCTTTAATCTGATTTTTCAATTTTTTTCAAGGAATTATGGAAAAACGGGGCAAATTTTAATAAATTATCCTCCAACTGGAATATATCCTATTGACCTGCCACATCTAATTCTCTAAAGAAGTCTCAATTAGAGACGAAACGCGTCGGAAATAGACGAGGAGCTTACAACTACAAGAAGTGTTTCTTTGTGCGGCTCGCTAGTCTTACTTAAAAATGAAAAAAAGAGGGAAAATTACAAATTTAAAAAAAAAGTTTCTTTTCCCAATGAATTCTAGAAAAGCGGGATGAATTCTGAGAATTCGTCCTTCAAGTGGAATAAATCCTAAGTTGCAAAATCCAATCTTTAATCCGGCTTTGCATTTTTTTCTTTTTTTTCAATGAATTCTAGAATTACGGGGTAAATTTTGAGAATTTGGCCCGCAAGTAGCTAATACCGTAAGTTCCCATATGCCATCTTCACCCCAATTTTGCATTTGATCAGTGAAGTTTAGAAAAAAAAGAGGTGAATTGTGGATAATACCCGAAGTTCCCATACGCTATCTTTACCCCGATTTCCCATTTTTTTTTCTGAAAATTCTATAGAATAACGGGATAAAATCTGAGAATTCATCCTTCAAATGGAATAGATCCTAGGTTGTCATATCCAATCTTCAACCCGATTTTCAATGCTTTTTTCTCATTGAATACTAGATAAACGGGATCAATTCTGCGAGTTCATCCCGCAAGTGATAGCAATATGCTAAGTTCCCATATGCCATCTTTACCCCGATTTTCCATTTGATCAGTGAATTCGAGAAAAACGGGGCAAATTCTAAGCATTCATACTACAAGTGAATAGTACCCTTAGTACCCTAAGTTCCCACATGCTATCTTCAACCCGATTTTCCATTTTTTTTTAATGAATTCTAGAAAACGAGGTAAATTCTGCGAACTCATTCCGCAAGTGATAGCAATACGCTAAGTTTCCATATGCCATCTTTACCCCGTTTTTCCATTTGATAAGTGAATTCGAGAAAAACGGGGTAAATTCTGAGTATTGAATTTAAGGTAAGGTGATAGCAATACGCTAAGTTCCCATATGCCATCTTTACCCCGATTTTCCATTCGATAATTGAATTCGAGAAAAACGGGGTAAATTCTGAGCATTCATGGTACAAGTGAATAATACCCGAAGTTCCCATATGCTATTTTTACTCCGATTTTCCATTTTTGAAAAGTTATTCTCCAAATGGAATAGATCCCAAGTTGCCATATCCAATCTTCAACCCGATTTTCCCTTTTTTTCCCAATGAATTCTAGAAAAACGGGATAAATTCTGTGAAATTCATCCTTTAGGTGGATTCTATCCTATTGACTTGGCATAGCCACCTTTAGCCCCATTTTCGATTTAATCATTGTGTGAATTTGTCATAAACAGGGTAAAAGAGGACAAATCCACCCAAAAGTGCAATAAATCCTACAATAATTTAGAAACAGTACTAAAAAAAAAGCAGCTAAAATCAGCGGAACCGCAATAAAATCACAATCTACTACTTCAATTTTTTAACGGAGGGCTTAGTGCGATACGGCAAAAACCAACAGTACTCAAATTAAACAACTGAAGACCAAACTTCTGTGACTGAAGGAAGACTTCGTGACGCAGACAAATAATCACAACTTGGACTTCTCAGTCGATCTCACCTCCGGCAGATTAGGTGAAGTTTCAAAAATATATAATTTTATGTCGACGAACCATAATCTATGATCTTCAACTATTAAAGAAAATAAAGCAATTGTGATATGACGCCACATTGTGCTTTTGTCTTAGCTTGTGGCTAAAATTTTGTCATTGAAGTCGCAAGTCGAGCAATGAAGACTGTAAATAAAGCAAGGCTGCAAGTAAAACGTGAACAATAACGCATCCTTTAGTCGAAAGTCGCTTTGTTATTCACGCGCAGCAAATTGTTCTTCCAAGTTTAGGTTACAACAACGATGCGATCACTCTGCGTTAACGAACGATTGAACTTCAAGGAAAGCAATATGAGAGGCCAATGATCCGGTTCGCAGTGATCGCATTTCCTCAGATCAGTAACCGGAAAATACTGATCAAATTTTCCACTTATCCCGACCCCCTTGAATGAGTACTTTTGCTTGAAGACATAACTACAACGGAGTCTCTTAACCAGTCCCAAGCCGCGTGTCGCTCGATAGATCGCAGGATATATATGATTGGCCACTGTATCACATTACGTCAGAGGACATATCTGCAATGAGAGGACATAAGTGCAACGGTACAACAGTGCAGCAACTTCCCGTGGCAGCCCACCGCGGTTCAAAACCAAGCAAATTGTGTTGTGGAGTTGTGTAAAGTCGAAACGTGGCTGAACTTCTCAGTTTGTATTGATGTATCAAACAAATGATTGTTGCTAAGAATTAGTCGGGTTGAACAGAAATGGTGCAAATATAAGACAAAAGAAGAATAACTTTTCGGAAACGTGTTGGGGCCTGGTAAGGGGCAAAGTCCTTCAGATGGCTCAGCGTAAGAGTGGAAGGTTTATCTAGGGACTGGACTGAAGGATGGGGTCGGTGAAATTTGACTAAACAGGATAGGTAGGGCAAATATACAATCAGGATGAGGAAAATTGGAAAAGGCATTGATTTTAAGGATCTTGTTAACCGTGTCTCCCGTTTCTCGTTTCTCTGTTTGCTGAAGGACAATTGCTTAGGACGTATGTTTCTCGAATTGTCTTAACCAGGCACTCTGACACAACAACAGTATATGCTGTTCTCACCCGTAAGTTTCTCAGAAAATCATCTCTCTCGGAAATTTTCCAACAGGCTTTGCATTTTCGTACTCGAACCATGTCTCCAGCTCACATCATAACACACTGAACGCGGCGAATGCTGTTACTATAGAAATACGCATTTGGAATTTTATAGACCTTTACTCATTGAGCTCTTCACGAAAAAGATAGATGTTTAAATATCAATACCACTGGCAACTCGTCAGATCTTTACTAAGTTAACTTTAGCTAGAATTACAAAACAAAAGAGTTAACCTACGAACGGTACACAAATGTAAGAAAGCCACAAACTGCGGGCAGAAATGGGAAACTTCTCTCCGTAACTGCCGAAAAACCAGTTACAACTAGTAGCACTCCTGATGAGAGGGAACCAGCGACTGGTTTTGCTCTTATTCCCTACATTCAGGGTGTTACGGAACCCATCAAGAGAATTTTGAATGGCCACAACGTTAAAGTTAGTCAAAAACCTTTTCAGACTTTGGAGCATACTAGTGTGCCAAACCTAAGGATCCTGTCACGAAAGAACAACGAACCGACGCTATTTGTTCTATTCCCTGCAATGACTGTGATAACGAGCATATCGGACAGACCAAACGTCAGTTTGGTACACGTTTGAAAGAGCATCGAAAAGCGGTCTGCTTTAGGAAAAAAAGGCACACATGCTTAATCAACCATACAATTGGGTGGGACAAGTCTAAAATTATCACCATTAATCGGTATTACTACTAGCGCCTTTATTTAGAAGCCTGGCATATCAACTCCGCCCACGCTCCTTTAAATCGTGATGATGGCGGCTTAATTCCTGACGCCTATTTACACCTCGTCAGAAAAAAGGGCAGCTAATTAGAGAGCGTATAAAAGGACCTTTTGTTGTAGCGTTTGATCACACCTGATGAAGACACTAGACAGGAGTGTCGAAACGTTGGGTCTATGAATTGTAACTTCTCCGTTACATTCATTAAATCTTAAAACCAGAGTAGTATCAAACCATGTCAAACAACCGTTTTAATACATTTAGTCTTTTCTATCATTACGTGTAACATTTATGAGGAGGCAGTGTCTATTCCATTTACATTTTTCTTATACAAACTGTTTTGATAATAATAACAATTGAACTGAATCTAGTTTACTTCATTTTTTCAATAAAATTTTGCTCAAATCAAGCGTGATACCTCTAAGCAGCCCAACCCTTTTTTTATTTTTAACAAAATAAGGAGAACACGAGCAGTTATTTAAATAACGTCTTCCCGGCAATAATTGCCTTTTTTGCTAATTCTGGTTGGACCATTTAATTCCCAGATCCAAGCGGCAATTCTCTCTTCTGACGGACATACAATTCCCTCTGATTGAGACTGGATAATATGGTGTTATATCAGAAAACACTCCGGCTGATAAGCATGTCTAATCTCCTAAACTGTTTGTAAGACAACATATATGAATCGTAAGGAGAAGTGAAACTTTGATCACTCCTGGGAGTCAGTATTAATTTATAACAATTATAACACAACAAAACAGTTTCCATCCTCCGTTGTTTTCGTCATTGCCAATACGTTAAATTGCGCATGTGCACATCGTACTCCCGCTGAATAGCTAAGTAAAGTACATGGCTCCTTTCATCTTCGCGTTGACTTCGATGGCTTTTGCAGATTTCACCAGGTCGATACTGAAACAAGAAGATTCTTCTTTTAATAAAACTTTACAAGTAAACTGGCTCGGAAGAGGAATCATGTTTAGTAAGGACTAGCGGTGCTAAAAAGTTACAAACGTTCTTTAAGCAACTGACAGTCCAAAGTAAGACAAAGAGACAAAGTAATACCTCGAACACAAATTCCAATAAAAATACAAGGGTCATCAAGTCTGTGAACACTAACCTTCCATTTCCGGTTACATGGTGTCTGGCTCTGAAAGCCACCAAATGGGCATAATAGGCGGGGGCTGGCATAGAAACACTGCGTGTGCACCGTGCGTACACGTGACATAGCTGGTATGTGAGTTGCTGAAGGCCGTCTGCTGTGAATGAGTTATCGTCATACAACACGTGATAGTGTGTAGGTCGGCTTGTTCCCTATAAGCCGGGGTAAAATCAGAGTAAACTTTATTGAGAAAAAAAAAAAAAGAAATAAATGACTGTTTTAACGAAGGGAACTACGTCTCACGCATGCCTTAAAACGTCCTCAAACAAAACAAATAATCTAAAATCGATACGAGCTCAACCTGATCACAAAATTGGTGTTTCACTAACTTCAAAATAAAAACCAGGTAATAGCTTGAATCAACTAAATTATGATTTTTTCTAACTTAGGTTACTGGGTAGGTTGTTGTTCCAGAGTTGTCCTAAAGCCATGTTTTAAATTTTTAGTTCGTGGAAGAGAAATATATGTAAAAAATTTTTCCTCTTTTTTTCGATAAGGCCACAGGAGGAATAATAAAGCCATCCATATGGATAAAGATTTTTCCGTTAGAGACTTTGGAACGAGATTATTCGGAAACCTGAATGCCTTCGAGACTGTTTGAATTTGACAACCCGTATGCAAATCATCCTATACTAGTTCACGATTTCGGCAAACCTCTTGTGATTCATGTCAGAGTTGTACTTATATTTATGAAATGTGTGGAGAGGATGGTGCTCTTTCACACGTTCAAAGATGAATAGAAGACTAGACACAAAGAGACAAAAAAATGCCGTAGTTATTTAAGCAGTTGGTGGGTAATTGTAGATAGCACAGCTACATTGTAACCAAGGAAAGGTAAGGGTTTGATTGACAAAGAATAATCAAGCTCCCAATCACCATTCTCAGAGTAAAAACTCGACATGTCATGTTAAAGCTGATGTACCTGGATTCCATAATGACTGCACAAATAAAAGTCGAATTCATACGGATGTGTGATACCGCTGTCCACTGTTGTACCAGGAGGAACATTCCTTGCTTTGCCAACTTCATCTCGTTGGTTTTCACAGAACAATCTCGTATGATGGCGCTTCTGAACCACAACAAAAGTGATTCTCGGGCGATAATCTTTTTCAAGCATAATACAGGCCTGTTGTACAGCCCGCACCTCGTGAACAAGAACTTGGTCAAACTGACCCTCGCTGACTCCGTCCCGGTAGAAGATGATCTTGCTAGGCTTAAGCTTCCGATTGGCTTTGTAAAAATCAATTAAAAGCTCTTTCACCATAACCGCCAAGTCATTTATTATCTCTTGCGCACCTTTACCACTCTTGTGGTTCTGTGCTCGCACTCGTGCACAGTACTTAGTGGCATTAGCGTCCATGCTCGCTACAACAGCAGCAATGGAAGGAATTCCATTTTCAGTCGGGGAGGGGTGGGTGACGTCGGCGCCAAAGATAATAACAGGTTCTCTGAAAACAGGCGACTTTACACCTGGATCTATAACATGATTAATTCCACCAAGTTTGGAGTTAATCTTCAACGCAATGTTGGCGCAAACCTGGGGATTGGTACGGTTTACGTGTTTTGACTGAACACACTGCGTTGGAATTCCAATGACATTGTCTCCGACACGTTTTATCTCCGGATAGATTTGTTTGTCTCTCTCGGGCAGAATAGCCATGATCAGTTGTAGGCCTGGAATGTCCACAACCCATTTAGAAAACAAACTCTCTACCTGAAAGTATTAAAAATGAAATAAAATTATGGAAGCCTACATGAATTCAAACTCTACTTGTTTTGTAATAAAAGAATTCTAATCAGTCCATAAGTGTAACACAATTTGCTGTTATCATTCTACGAGATGGATCTAACACAGGAGCACTAATTGCTACCTTACGCATGATCTGAGTTTCTGTACAAAAGCACACCTTATTTGAAAGTTCAACATGTAATACAAACGGACATTTTGCTCATTGCTCGTCGAATAAGGCATATACTATTCCACCGCTGTTTCATTTTCAAGTTTCCAAAATAATCCCTAGGGCATTACTTGAGGGTCGTATCGATCGCTTAAGGAGCGCGTGAAATACAAAAACAAGACAAATGAAGCCATCTACAAGTGTCCTACGTGACGAAGAGAGAAACAATTCTCTTTTACCTGAAAATTCCTTGCTTGCAAAGTAGAGCCTTAAGGGCGTAAATAATCAAAGCTTGGATCGTTAGTAGCGCCACTCAATTCCTTTGACACCCAATCACTACCCGATGAATAAGTAAACGGCACTGTCCACTCATTCTTCACTGTTCATAGTTTTAGCAAAGAGTACCCTTCTGAACTCTGTTCGGTGGATTTTTCAATGACACTAATTTCGTTTTCGCGTAACACCTGTTAAATGTGAAGATATCTCACCTCTCTGGCATCCCTGCCGTATCTCACAACAACTGGCTCCTCTGACATCCTCAAACCCTGTCGACTGGATACATTGCCCATTTGCTTAGAAAAATTTCTCAGCTGGTCTTCCCGACATCTCCTGCAAAAACAAGCCAATGCCCACTTTTCAATGCGGGCTCCATCATGCAACGATTTGTTGCGCATGTCCCATGAACCATCACGAGGAGTCAATGGCTGATCCTGCGGCCCAAGGTTGATTCTGGGTGGTGGAAGCACACGTCCTTCCACCTTAACCATCTCTGTGCTGACTGAGGTTTGGAACTCATCTCTTAAGTATTTACTACTTGCTCGAGTCATTTCTTGGGCCTAATAAGATTTAAATCACACAATAAAAACACTAGCATTTTTAATACATGAAGATTTTAAAAATTTTATTTCAGGAGGTCGATGCTTTTGCACTAAACCTCGTTGAGACGCGGGAGAGTTTTCGTTCCGTAAGCTTTCTAAATTTTTGTGTAGTCACCATTGTACTAAGTGGTTCAAGTATCTCTTTGCATTTTAATTCATTTTAGCGCAACTTTTTGAAAAAAAAAAAAAAAAAAAGAAAAAAAAAAAAAAGAACAAAAAAATCGCGGAATCTCAATAGAAATATCAACTTTTTTGATAAGAACAATAGACGATCTACAGTACTGTTGTAATGTATCTTGATTTCAATCAAATTACTTAAGATGTCAAACAGCTCTAGTTCACTTTCTGTTCGACTTGCATCAATCAGGAGCCGTTGTCTGATTAAGTTCAAAAAGGGTAAGTGTATAGAGATACTGTGGTGTTGCGTCAGGGGGGGGGGGGAGGGGAAGGGGTAGAACACGATAACTTGGCATCAGTCAAATAAGTTGATAATGTAAATTGGCCACTGTTAAGAGTTTCTAAAACTGACGTATTGAGCGTCAGCCCTCCGTCTGAGCGAAAGAACTTCGTTGTTGTAACGACTGTAGTTACTTTCTTTTTGTTCCATAACAGACGCTATTTTTTTTAGATACATGCAAAGGCTTTGCTTTGCAAACTATAAATTTTTATAATAAAAAAGTATATAACATCACATTGAATACCGAAAATGCAAGAGATACATGTAAGTTGGTTCAAATACAAAAAAAGACTTCAAGGCTAAAATGAACCTACCCAGTGTTGAATGTCACGCTGTCGCTCAGGCGCAGGGCGAGCAGTACTTCTGATCATGTTCGCAGTCTGTTGTTCAGACAAATGCTTTCTCACACCAGGAATAATGGTACACACCTCCATGGGCAGATACCTGTCCTTTTTCTGTCCAACTTGTAAGCACGGTAGGTGAGGGTACCTACAAGTAACAAAGCTTAATATTAAGACACCTTTGAGCAAATGTAAGTGGCGGGCTCCTTAATGTCAAATGACTACCAGATGAAATTATGTGTACATGTTGTACTATTATATCTCTCAGTTAGTAAGTCCGCTAAGATTAGAATCATTTCGATTCTCATCTGGATTATTTTTATCAATCACAATTTGCAAGCTGAACGTCACGAGTATCTATATGGCTTATCACAAAGTCCGTCAAAGAAGCAAGGTGGCGGGAGGTCTGAGAGGGGTCTGGTACGGAAAATTGTGCGGGCTCTCATTTTTCGTTCCAGGCCCCTAGAGAGGGCGACAAACTCTTGCGAAATTCGCGAGAACCCTGCAATATGCACGTCCAGAAGTGCTTATAATAGAGAGCCTACAAGTTATATAAATCATCTGCAGCTCACACCTCAAAATTAACCGGTATCTGTCTTTGAAATAATCTGCAACAGTTGTTTTGTAAGTGCGACCTGTTCCCTCATTTGTTACATCAAACTGTTTCCTGTTCGCAGATTTTTCCGACACGCCCCAAATTGTGTACTTCCTCTTTATAGAGCCAGCATGAGTGGTTTGTATACGAATACCTGTAACACACCGAAAAAAAAACATCACATGTTAGTGCTAAAGACTCTTCGAGTCTAAATTTTCATTATTATATGAAGGCTTTTTAAAAGAAAATTAAACATATATATGTGCTCATGACAATATTACCACTATTAAGCTTCTTTCAAAAAGTGTTAATTCTCTCAAAATGGATATTGAGCTAGGATCTAATAAACACAAGTCTACAAGATTCAAGGCCATTTAATATATAATTCCCATGAGCCATATTTTATTCTAATTTTTTAAGGCAAGATATCATGGAACTCAGAGGCCAACTTTTGTCTAAGTAAACATTGGGAAAGAAGCTCAGTCATTTAAACTACAAATCAAAGGAGTGTGTATAATTCATGCTTGATAAAACACTAGAAATATTATGATGATGCTAAAAAATGTTTTCATACTCAAGTGAGCATCCACTATTGTCCAAGTATGCAGTCGATAGTAGTAAAGTTTAACCCTTTCCATAAGTGTTCATATATATTTATAATTTAAGTTTAGTTTGCCAAAAAAAGGTATCAAAGTTAATTATAAACTCATATAATGCAATATGAAACAATGCAATATTACAAAATAATAAGAAACAAATTTCAAATGTAATATAACAATTATAATAATCATAAGTATCTTACAAGACCTTACTGGTATGCTGATTTTCTGGCTTGGAACTTGAAAGTGATTAGCAAGTACATGTAACATACAACATACTTCTCTAAGCAGCCAAAGAGACAGAATTATCAAGAGTTTACTTTCTCCAGTCACTTTTTGGTAAGTTACAGAAAATACCTGAAACATTTTGGTTTTTATTTGTACTAATTTTAAAATAATTATTCACCTCAGTCTGACTGAAATTAGTGGATATCTACATTCCCACTTTGCAGCTTGGTGTAAAACCACCACAATGAACAGACCACCATAATGAACAGACCTGTACACAAATATTTATAATAATAATGGTTAGAGAACAGAAAACAAAGCAACTCACCGCGTATGGCTTTCTCAAGTCTTCGTCTGTCAGGTTCAAATCTGTAGTCTTCAAGATTATGGGGTTTCACATCAAGTGCTTCACACAGGAAATCAGGAACAACAGCTTGCTCTTTGTAAAATCCTTTTGCAGAGACTGAAAGTACAGAAACTCACTGAGAATATTATGTAAACATTGGACAGTTCTTTCACCATTTTACCCCTAACAGTGACTAGCATCTAATATCTCTTTATAGTTTACCCCCCCCCCCCCGAATGGTCAGACATTAAGGTCACCATAATAAATGAAATGATCACCAGGCCAACTAAAAAAGCTCTAGATTGTTAACCAAATTCTCCTTGTCAGCACCTCAGGAAATGATTGTATAAAGAATAGTATGGAGAAGACACATACTGATGATAGGGTGTAGAGGGTTAATGGGCTCATGATCAGGAACACTGTGAAGCTCAATTTCAAAAGGAAACAGTGGCTCATTTCATGAATTACAGTATACTTTTGAAAATAAATTTTTTGAGACTTGAACATTACTGAGAAGGCAACATTTCATATATTCCTCAAATTTTTTCAAAGCAATGGTGAGAACAAGTAATTTATATGAAATTTTACCAATTACAGCAACTCACCATCAATGTTTACCAGCATAGCCTTCCACTCAGAATGGCGAATACTTGAATAAAAACCAAATTTCACCTCGCACCCCTCTCCCAGGGGTCTTGCTTGACCATTAGATGGAAAGAATGATCTTCCAACAGGGGTGTAATACATTGATGGCATCTGTCGCACCACAATGTCCAATGCCTGTACTGCATCCTGAGGTATTTTGCCATTTTGTTCTCCACTCAAAAAGTTGTTAAGTTCCAAAAGACTTACTGCTGCAGCAAACTGAATTTTAACCTTGTGGGTTAAATAGGAATAAGTATTAAAATATTCTGAAATTATTATCCATTTGGTATGACTACATGCTTCCTACAACTACAATTATGCATATTCAGTTGTGATTCTTCCAGCACAAATTTGAAAAAAACTGTCTCAATTATAGCGGAGCTTGCATAGCATAGCCCCATAACTATACATAAAGCCAAAACCCATAAAGCCAAAACCCATAAAGCCAAAAAAATTTGGATGTACGACCATACTACTGTACAACCAACCATACAAGGTGCTACTTTTAGCATGCGTGACCAATTGTACCATGGGCACTATCTTATGATCAATCCTCTACACAGACACAGAGAAGTTGCAAATGAAAATCCATTAATTTTACCGTGCACTTTAACCATACCAAGGGCTTTAGTTTTGTTGAAGAGACGTGCAGGGAAAAAAAAAAGGCAAGCTCCACTTTTAGGCTTGCCTAAATTTAAATATTACCCTTTTAAAGATCTGCAGGTAGCATTCCATCTTGAGCAACAGTTAAAAAATGCAGACTATGTCAAGTTTATTTCTAAACTGATTGTTTATCATCCATTCAATGCAAAAGAGTAATTGCATTCAAAAAATGACTATCACCAAGACATCATTATTACTATTATTATTTATTTTAAAATTGTTGTAATGCTAACCTTGAAAACCCTGTCTCTTCCTCCATCTTCACCTGGTAGTTTAACACTAAGTTCAGCCTGTAAGTCACACAAAAAAAGAGAAACAACTCCTTAACTCCAACAGGAGATTCATGGATTAGAGTGTTGAAAGAAGTCCAGGGTTGGCTAAAAGATATTTCATGACAAAGTGTAAAAAAAAAAAAAACAGTTTTATATTTTCTCATTTTTCCTTTTAACCATTGCCACCCTTGTTTGAAGTTAGATTTAATTGTTAACAATTAAAAGTTGCTCAATTAACAATTAAGTGTTGCTCACAAAGTGATGTCTTCTTCCTTTTTTTATGCAATGTTTACACATGTGTTGCAGTCCAAGTTATAATTTTTTCAAGACAATCTAGTTTTATCAACTGAGTTGATAACATAAATTGGCCAGTGCAATGAGTTTTTAAAGCTAAAATTTTTAGCATTGGCCTCTAATCACCTCATACATCAATGAGGGGTGACTATATCACATTACAAAACACTGTTGATAGGAAACTCACAGGAACAGGTAGCCTTATCCTGCTGTACAAATTCTTTTCACCATCAAAAGCCGGATGATGGCCTTTAAATGTTGTCTGTTTGTAAGTCTTTATGATTTCATTAACAACATCTCTCTTAACATTTTTAGGACATCTTTCTGGAGTTATTTCAACATCGTAGTGGTACAGGTCTGAAAGCTGCGGTGAGACATTGAGGCGGAAGAAGTTTGCTCTTAATGCTATAGGGCGACCCTTTGTGCCATAGCCTGGTCTCAGAGGAGGATGCATTCCACTGTTTGCTTGAGTCTGACGAGGAGTGTGTTCTGAGAGAGAATTAACCCAATAAATACATCACAGTCAGCATTTGAGTACAAATAAAGTTCATACTCATTTTTGTTTTTTTGATACTTTGACTAGAAATAAAAATCCTAATTCAAAGAAATATTTAGAACAATATTCAACTGTCATGGTAGCTGCTGGGGAGCCATTTTGTGTGATTTTGAAAATAAGAGTGCTGTCTTCTTTCTGCCACTTTCCAGGCCCCCAACACAGTAGATGAAGTCTTATCATCAGAATCTTTAAAAATATTTTAACATAGATAAGTTCCTCTACACTGCTTGTTACTGAAAATTGTATATAATAAAAGAGTATTGAAACACTGTTAAAAATAATTTGTGGCACTGAAGACACCCCCTCCTTTTTACATTAATTTCCATGCTTAATTTGTGTTGTCAGTACCCTTTTTATTTTCTCATTAATGTTATATTCTTTCCTTTTTCTCAACATTGTAATGTAATGTAAACTAAGTTCTTGCGATGCATTGTAGTATTACTATTGTACCATAATAAAAAATAATGAAAAAAGAAAGAGTTAAAGGCTTTTACTGTACCTCCACTTCCCAGAGAAGAACCTAGCTTTTTAGTCACATCTTCAACTTCTCTGTCCACTGCCGCAGTACTGCTTGTAACAGCAGCTGAAGATGGGGTGGTACCACCAACAGTTTTTGTTGACGAAGCATCAGCTGCTGCTGCACCCAGAGGCAAAGTGGAAGCTTTGAATAAATAGAAAATAAATTCAATCTACTGGTTGAGATTAACTTAGTTCCTTACATGAAATTGAGTTCAGATCATAAGACAGCAGAAGAACATTCATAACACAGTATTTCTAAAAGTTCACCTGAAACCATTCATAGACAATTTTTTCTTTCTTTCATCCTATTTTTTTGCTTTTTCTTTAAACTGCCCTCCCTCTAATACAAGAGGGTCTGTGGTCGATCAGAGTATATCTGATCTCAATAAAAGTTTAATATTTCAGTTTTTTTTCCTTCGGGAAATGTTATTTTTTTTCTTTAGATCCCAATGCTATTAATGCCTCGAATTTTTGGCAAAAAAGCTTCTCACAGAAAAGAAAGGGCTGTCGTTCTAAATACATGTTGTTATTAAATGCACACAACATTCCTTCTCAGAAAATCAGCAAACTTCAGTGTGACTAAATGTACCTTTGCCTTTATCGTCAGGAGGACTTGATTGTGTACCGCGTTGTTTTCCTTTGGTCTTTTTAGACTTTGATGGTGTTTCACCCGAAGAACTTCCCCTTTGACTGTGTTCCTCAACTGCTGTCGTCTCTCCGCTGGCAGAGGGGAAGCTTTCCTCCTGTCCCACTTTATCAACAACGGTACCATTTGTCGAATTACCGCACGCACCAGCGGCAGGTTTCTCATCAAAATCAGCTGTTGAATCCGTACGATTTATACAACCTGGCTCCTCCTCAGTTGTTTTCCTTTCCTCCTCAGGAGCCTTCCCAACATGTTCAGTCCTGCCAGGGTTAGATGGTAAATCTTGTCCTCTTCCTCGTCCTCTTCCACGTCCCTTACCTTTGCGTTTATTTTTTCCTTTCCCTTGTCCTAGGGAAGACATTTTGAATTACTCGCTCCGTAATAGATAGCACTACATAAGAAACTTCGACATAGAACGTATTCAAGACAACTTCCTTTCACTTTAAGGCCTTCCAACGTAAATAAAGAATTTATGCTTACTCTGCGTTTCTTCCTCGGGAATAACCATGACGTATACTCCACAAGAAGGCCAATCAGACGACGTCCATCACTTCTCAGAAAGCAACACTGTGATGATTCCAGGAAAACGTCGTTTCTAAGAAAAAATATTTTACACTTCCGCGATTAAAAAGCTTCTTTTTTTATTTAAAAGTACTCAAGGTAGATTCCCTTCAGCAAACCCTTCAAAATGTGTTATTTCTCGCACGAAAGCGGACATAATCTGCCATCCGCCATTTTAGTTGACAGAAAGTACAAATCATATTCCAGCCAGTCACCCCTCCCCTAATATTGATTTCTTTGTCTAGTGTCTCAAAGTCCACAGGAGTACCAAGTTTCTCATCACTGCTCAGGGAAGATGTTACAAGTGGCTCCAAACTTTTGATTTTTACGGGGCGCAGAGTTCTTTTGTTAATTACTTTAAAAATTATTCAAGCCGGTCAATATGAAAAATACGCACACGGAGAGGAGACCGCAGTTCCTTTGTTATTTTGTTTTTCTGGGATCGAAACCCCATTCACACCAGTAGGCATGTTGAGTTTAAATCAAGTTTAATGGAATGAAAATGAATCAGGGAACTGAAAAACTGAATTTCTCGAAAGTGTAGACATCAAGCCACCGCCTAACCCCGGTCCGCGCGGCTATCCACAAGAGTTTGACCTTCACGCCGATCATGCAAATAGAAAGGTGAGCTCGAGTTAACAAGCTATCTCGAGTACGTTCTTGTGCCAGCCACATTCCCGAATCGTTGGGTAAATGACCCTTTCATCGAGTGTCTCGTATTTCCTATTGCATTGTTTCTTGATGCTCGGAGAAATACAAGCAGGCCACAAGAAATGACGAGCAGTAATCATACAATTACATTCGACCTAATTTTAATCAAAGACAGCTCGAACACGCTAAATACTTCATTTATATACAAACGAAATATCCTTATTTTTCATTTTGTTTACACGAAATATCGTTACACCTTCCCTTGTTATTCCCATGTCATTTCCAATGTTGTAACTTGTCGTTCTGTTCTTAATGTTTTATGCAGGATTGCTTGTAACACTTTATTTAGAATCCACTGGCAATGGCGTGTAAGTAGAAGAGTTTGGTGGAGTCGACAAGAATTGAGAGAGAAAAAAAAAGTTTATTATCACAATGTCTATTATTGACATTTTAATCACATTTTCCACAACTACATAGGCTTAGCCACAAGTTGGTCGAGATTTGCAACTTTTTGGTAAGTTTTGAGATTTTTGGCAACTTCTAGGATTCTCGGCAACTGCTGATTTTTTTTTAGCATTTTAAAGATCATTTTTTACTTTTTTGCCACGTTTATTAGCTTCCGAAAGGAAGGTCACCTGTCACTCAGCTGGTTTATACTATCTGGGGACCTCAGGGGTAGGGTTTTTTTCATTAAATGCCTATCCACGAGGTAAGTGGTATCACGTGGCATGTCGTAGCTGGTCGCAAACCCTTAGTATCTCGCTAAAAGTGGATTATTCACATATGAGACACTCCAATATATTCTGTGGAATTTGTGTTCAATTTAAAAAACAGAATTTTTTTTAGGAAACAAAGTTATAGTGTCAGGGATCAAAACCACGAAAAAATCAACTTTAAGCTCAAACCAGTGAAGAAAAAACAGCTACATTTCGGAAACTTTTCAGCAACTTTTTGGCATCTTTGGGGAAAAAAATAACAACTTTTTAGCAACTTTAGACATTTTCATTGGCAACTTTTTAAGAATTTATCGGCAACTTTTTAAGAATTTATCGGCAACTTGTGGTTAAGCCTACAACTACATGTGTTACATAAGGCTCTCCTCAATGATTAACGAAAGTATCACTCTCTTTCTAACGTTAACCTTACCCAATGCTATTTCGATCAAACAAGGTAGCCACTTGTTGTCCTGCTAAGTACTAGGACCAGTCCAAATTTATCCCCTGGGCGGTGGTAAGAGGATTTTGGGAGGGATCACGTGGTTTTCAGAGGGATCGGGGAGGATCAGTCTTCGCAAGAATTAGAAGTTCTTATTCGCCGACAGAGTATAAAGGGAAGGCGGATCAATATCAGTATCTGGGCAACTGCCCGCCTACCCCTCCCCTAACCGAACAACAGTCCATTGATGACAAGTTAGGGTTAATGTTGGGTTAGGGGAGGGGTAGGTGGGTAGTTGCCCAGATACTGATATTGATCTGATAAGACAATAGAAAGCTTAATGCCAATGAGAGGGTAAGGGGGGGGGACATGAGATTAATTAATGAACGAATTAGAGGGGCGGGAATAATTGAAATAGTACAATGTTGTGGTGGGGATCAGGTAGATTTCATTACGTCACAGCCAAGATCTTCCGAAGCCCACTCCCTTCTCAATAAGGACCGGCGGTCTATTATGTTTCTGTCATAATTGTTGTGATGTCATGTGATCGGTGAACGAGAACTCAGATGAATGCTTCTAGAAATTCGAATTAAAACGAAACCTACTCGTGTCAGGCTGAGGCGTCAACAAATTGAAAATGCTCTCATCCTGGCTCCCTTCTATTACATCGAGAGTAGTTTTGTTCTTGTTCTGGTCTTATAAACCATAATATATCATAGCTTAACTATAATCTCGTACCCAGATCCTACCGCGTAACTGCAACTGAAATGTTACTACTGCTCGACCGTGAAACGTCTGGGTACGAAACTAGCTAAGCTATCGAAATAGAACGGTGAACTGAATATACAAATGAAAGAAAAGTGGCACTGCTCTGCAGTTGTTGTTCCTTAGCTATAAGTCTACCCTAAGCAATTGCACAATAGCGAAAACTTCCTGCTGGTGATGGATTAAGGTAGTAAACATAAAACCCTTCACAGCTTCGCACTTGAATTTGAACTCGTCTGTAACAACAATTATAATACCCGTGAAAGCACGCCTGTCTGTTAACAATGCCTTCCTCGAGAGATGGATGAAGCCCGTTTAACCAGCCTGTTATGTCTGTACGACATCTGTGATGGCTGACGCAGTAGTCCAGCATTTTAGTGTATGAACCAGACTGAAATCTGTACCAGCCAGGTACGAGAGATGCGTCCGAGTTGCCTCCTCTTCCATACGATGTATGGCGATCGGGTTCACTCAGCACAGTGTAATTGGTGCAACCCACTAGGACTGTAAAAAATATATAGTCAGAGTAATAATAATATAAATATATAAAAATTTCAGCATGCTCAATGGTCGAGAACACCTCAACTAATCCCAGAAAGTGCAGAAAATTGAAATTAAATTAATTGACAGGTATGTCACGAAAGTACAACAACAAAAAATGGCGGACGGATTCGGAGACAGTAGCAACGTTCTAATTCAGAGTTTTAGGGAGAATGAGAGGAAAGTCTGGAAGTCTGAGGATTCCAAAAATTAACGGCGATAAATGGCTTTAGTCTTTGAAAAAATTTACGCGCGCTGATTTATCCCCAATTGCACACAAAATCATACGATTACCAGTACAAAATCACGCATATCATTTCAGACCAAATCTCACCCCACCCAGCGGTTCAGTTACCATCTTTTATTAATTTGGGGGAAGACTTGATGAAAATTGAAGTTCCAAAAAGCATCATATGGTTACTTTAGATCACCTGACTTCCTTTAGCACGGTGTTTCCTTAGGTACAATTTTCTTTGAAAACTCCTTAAACGTCGTTCGTGTGACTGTTGTACCAGCACCGAATATCATATATGCATCATGCTGTGGAGCTCCTAAAGATTTTAAGACGTAGCGAAGACCTAAAAGGAGTTAAATACGTTCTCGAACTTCTCGTACCAGTGTTAGAGCCAGAACTGTGGCCAATGAAGCAGTGGGAACCAAAGGGCAGGGAGAGGGATCGATTGAACGCCCTTTTAAAGGGATGGAGTGAGATTTGGCTCTCATCACACAAAATATAACTACTTAGACTAATCGGTGATCCATTATTCAGTATCATAGCTTAATCAATTCAGTTGAAAAGCAACAAAAAATCTTAAAAGTTACACACCAGTTTCACAATTACTGCCGCGATAACCCGGGTAACAAACGCACTTATGGGTTCTGTCTCTGAGGGAAATCGGTGAACATATTCCATGGCTGGAACAGGTTTGTTCGGTACAAGGATTCTAAAAAACAAACATTGTTAGGTTCATAAAACCACTGTGGTTATGTCAATTATATTTTCAGCCGGCTGGTAATTTAAGCATCCTAGGTGACATGCAACAGAGAATACCTTGTTGTTTAATTAGGACCGTTATCCAACATGAACAAAACCGCCTGGTTTTTCTGTTTTGTTTTTTTTTTATTAATATTCTGTCTTTTTTTTCGGTTGTTTTGTTTTCATTTTGTCTTGATCATTATTAAAAAAGACTTCGTTTCCTATGGCTCGTGTTCAAATTCTATTGAGTTCTGAAAACAAAATTTAAGCCTCTTTGTTTGCAAACCTCACTGCCTGAAGACTTTCTTTCTATTTATGAGGAACACCAGGACGCCTTTTGATCAAGAAAGTGCTTGATTTTCTAATTCATGACCGCTACAATTCTGAATAGAGTCAAAACTGTACTAAGCCGCACCGTTTTAGCGGTCACCCTGTCATAATTAAAGCGATCGATTGTCAAAGCTCCGAATTTGTCTCCCCTTAATGTAATTTTCACCTTTATCAAGTGGTCAATTCCATCAAGGTCACCCTTAACTGAGTTCTGAATCCTGTTTGTATTACATTTTATCTTCCACCAATACTGAACGGTCAATTAAAGCGGAACCACCCACATAAAACTAAGAATAATCTTTGAAGTAATTTTTAATCCACGTTTCCCTCCCGAAATCAACGTTAGTAGTAGTTTTTAGCGAGATTATGTACATTAAGTGGTCAATTATGGCATAAGTGGTGTTATGTATCGTTTTTAATAATATCCCTAATCTGCGGGACCTGTATCGTGCGGATATGAAGGTTTTGCATGTAAACAATCCGACCCGCAATTTTGTTTGTATTCCTTTCTTACTCCGCACTGTATTCCAGTCCACTGAAAGCCTAACGTGATTTATATTCCTAGCCATACCTTTAACGTGAGGTGATGTGAATACTGATCTGCAATGAGCTTTTCAGCGTTGTTGTAGATATGGGACGATAGGAGATCACACCAGCGTTTTCCTTTATTATCAGCAAAAACAGCCAAGTTGAATGAAACGCAGAGGTTGTTCTCAAGGCAAGCTAGGCTACAGTCGAGGATGTCCTCCACAAAAATTTTCATTATGTAAGAAGCGTTAAGGTAATGGTGCAGTAGTGGCTCATACGAAGCTCTTATATTTTTAGCAACGAGTCGATCACGGTTCGAAAGGCAAACTATTAAAGCGATGAAAACGCAGAATTTCATCTCCTTTGTGAACTTATACCAGACAAATTTTAAAGCCAGATAGATGCCTGATAGTCTTCAAATGACAAGACAGCTAGCAGATGTCTTATTTATCTTTCAAGATTATTAAAATTCATGATATCAACAGGATTTCAGCAACTCTACTGTTCAATATTTTGATGCAAATTACTCTCGGTGGATGGATAAATGGTGATAAATTTGTAATGGCATGCCCCCCTTCATGATAACTGTAACTCTAATTAAAGTCAGTACAAGTAAATTAATGTTAACGAAAGCCGGCAAAAATTTATTGACCAATCAGAATGTCTGGTTTGTTACTTTCTTTGCCCTGAATTAATCCTCTTCTGCATGGAATTACCTAAAAACTGCACTTATCTTAACCAATTAGAACTGAGTAATTTTTTCTTGTATATAATTAGAATTGTAACAGGGGAAATTTGGTCGTTATACCGGCATCATGCTTGATGCTTTGAATATACTTTATAATGCTGAGCATAAGGCCAGGCATAATTTATCTGACCCTGCAGGAGATCTCCTTTTAATTATGATAGACATTATGATAGACACCGCGGCGCCTTTTGATCAAGAAAGTGAATGCTTTTCTTTTCCATTAACGTTCTAATTCTGAATATTTCTTGTTAGCTGAATCCACTCACACATGCACGTAACCATGGTAAATGATATCAATAATTATCATCAACTGACAAATGAGTACTGATCAAATCTGAGGTTACTAGTTCTTTTTCGCACAGAGAAAGTTGTGCATGATTCGGACCTTTCCATCGTCTTTCTTTCCTCATGTAAAACTTGATGGGAGACTACTGGCGAGAGAGTTTTGTTCACATTCAACAGAGTAACATTATTTAATGCTCTCACGTCTCTGTATGTTTGGAAGGTAAATTGTGTTCCGACTCGCGCTGAAATTACGAAATTCAAGTCAAGTCAACTTCATTTACCCACGGATCCTTCAGGGATTTCGTATAAACAAGTGATAGATATAAAAATGAAATAATACAAAAAAAATTGATAACATGATTTGCAAGGCTGTCGAACGATAGCTATAACTAAAGCATAAGAGATGAAAAAATAAGTGATTCACTCACTGAAATTTGTGGCGGTTTATTAGCTAGAGTTTTAAAGTCTATTGATGATGACGCTCGACGCAGGTGGCGAGGAAAGCCATTCCACAGTACCGAATTACCGTAACTTAAGCTTCGCTTGAAAATTATTTGCCGAGTAGTGGAACTACAGGCTCACTCTCACTATTTCTCAGATTAATGAAGTAAGTTCGTTCCTTTCAATGAGTTTTGGCCTTAAAAATTCTGGATTAAAATTGTGTGGCGTTTTATACAGTACTTCTCCTACTTCCAGTTTCTGCTAACTACAGACCGACCTGTCAGTAGGCTACACTGACCTAACTAATTATGTACCTTCAACGTGAGGTGATGTAAATTTTGATCTACAATGAGCTTTTCAGTGTTGTTGTAGATATGGGACGATAGAAGATCACACCAGCGTTTTCCTTCACTATCAACATTAACCGCCAAGTTGAATGAAACGCAGATGTTGTTCTCAAGGCAGGCTAGGCTACAGTCGAGGATGTCCTCCACAAACATTCTCATTATATAAGAAGCGTTAAGGTAATGGTGCAGTAGTGGCTCATACGAAGCTCTTAAATTTTTAGCAACGAGTCCATAACGGTTCGAAAGGCAAACTATTAAAGCGATGAAAGCGCAGAATTTCATCTCCTTTGTGAACTTCTACCAGACAAATTTTAACGCCAGGCAGATGCCTGATAGTCTTCAAATGACAAGACATATGTAATACATTATATAGTTATGATAATTTTTACGACAAATTAAACACGGGAAATTAACACGCGATATAGCACCTGTCCCTTCCAACTTTCAATTTAGTTCCCATAATAACTATTACTTTCTGATAAAGCTTTCTATCGGACAGTGGGAATCTTTATGCAACCAGTTTGAGATTCTTGTAATAATTTTTTTAAAAAAAGGATGTCTGTGAACTTTTCGTCACCCAGGCAACACTGAGGGTCCGAAAGTTACCTTAACGAAGAGAAAATGCCCTGAACTTCAGCTTCTTAAAAATTCGCTGACTACATTTATCAAATCGTAGTTGATAAACAATCAACTATTTCTATTGCCTTCCGACGCAGTTTCTTTAGAAACTAATAGATAGACCTCGTGATTATCAGAAGTTACTTCCTTAAAAATCCTTTAAGCTATCAGATGTCTTTTTTATTTATCTTGCAAGATTATTAAAATTCATGATATCAACAGGATTTCAGCAACTCTACTGTTTAATATTTTGATGCAAATTACTCTCGGTGGATGGATAAATGGTGATAAATTTGTGATGGCATCCTCCCCTTCATGATAACTGTAACTCTCAGTAAAGAGTCAGTAAAGTAGATTAATGTTAACGAAAGCCGGCAAAAATTTAAGATGAAAACTGAGGGTGCCGCTTGTTATGTTGGTAGCACGCTGATCATGCAAGCTTTGTTCTTGTGTTTGTAGGCTTAGGTGGTCTGGGCACAAGTCAGTCAATTTTACAATTTGTAGCAAGAGTCAGATTCTTATTTTAGACCAAGATCTTTCAGTCATTGTTACACTATATTTTTAATTTTATTCAAACCCTACATTTTTTAAAAACAGCGGCTGGCTAAACAGAACTTTACATTAGCAAACTTGAAATTAAAAAGCAGCTCTCATTCTCTATTCTTCTAACATTATCCAGCTTAGTGCTGTTTCATTGCTCCCAACATGTGGCCGGGCCAAAATATTAAACCGGGCATTTATAGCAAGTATTTTCAGAGCACTTTACTTTCTTTCTAAGGGAAGTACAATTTTTTTCGGCCATTTTAGAGTAACTAGGGTCCACTACACTGCACAGTAACGAAAATTTCCTGGAGGAGATGGTTTTAAGAAATACACGTAAAACCCATTACACTTTCTCACACGAATGTGAACTCTTTTGTAACAACATTTGCCGTATCCAAAGAAACAAACTTCCCTATCGACAATGCCATCCTCTATCGATGGGTGTGGGCCGTTTAACCAGCCTGTTAGGTCTGTGCGGCATTGGTGTTCACCGACGCAATAGTTCAGCATCTTTTTGTATGAATAGGACTGGAATCTGTACCAGCCAGGGATCAAGGAACCGTCTTTTTTTTTACCTCTTCCGTAGGAGATGGTCCGATCTGGTTCGCTTAGCACTTCATGATTCAAGCACTCCGGTGCAGCTGAAATACGTGCAAAAAAGTTAAAATCCTACGATTGTACATTGAAAAATTAATTATAATCAGACAAGATGTTTGCTGACCTCAAAGGAAGTAGGGTATAGAGAACCAGAAATACTTAACGGCCCAGGTAATGATGTGTCCATATTGAGACAGGTTTTCCAACATTATTAAGTTAAAGATCTGCAATCCATATCAACTTCTGCTTCTCTATCTTTAAAAACCCATGATCCTTTCTAGTTTTTCCTTTTCGTTGTGATTTTTTTCTTTCTTTCTGGATTATTGTTTATGGTTCCTTTAAAATAGAGGTACTTTACATGTAAGGGAAAACTATACGCTCTAAATATCGTGTCATCATTAGTTACTCTTGAAGAGCTCGCCTAATCCATAAGAAAGTCTAGCTGAAGTTAACAGTAGGAAAAAGCCAGTAAATTGCATAAAGAACGGTGACAAAGTTGCGAATGGTTTTAGTTTCCCAAATTTCAATTGAACTTAGATTAATGGATGCCTCATTTCTCTATCGCCCACCTTATATTTTCACCTGATTTTTCCTGTTCCCATGCACTCATCTCATGTCACAATAAGCAAACTAGATTGCATGGTTACGTCGGATGTAACGTGAAACACACTAATTGATCTTTAGTTTTAAGAGTAACCACCAAGAGAAGTAACATCTATCTGAGATTTTCAAATTAATCTGGAAAAAAATTACTATTCACCAATTTCACAATGTTTTCCAACATATCCGGGATGACAGACGCACTCGAAGGTTCCGTTTCTAAATGATATTGCTCTACACTTCCCATGACTCGAGCAGATTTCAGCGCCACAAGAATTCTAAAAAATATAGAACAAATGAGTAACATAAAACAGCAGTAAATGCATACATAAACTACTTAAAAGGACATCTTATCGCACAACAAATAAACCTATAAGCTACAAAGTTGAACCCGAAGTATTTTGAAATACCTATATTGGAAATTCAATCGTGAAACAACCCACGACATTAACAACAAAAGACCTCTGGTTTCTTTATTATTTTAGTCTCAGTGGAAGAGAAAAGGGAATTTGAAAGATCTAATCATTTCTCAAATACCTGCGAAAGGCTGTAGTGGTGTGATTGATAATTTGCCGCTAGTTTTGCAGCATCGCTGTGCATGTTGGACGACAGAAGTTCGCACCAATACTTCCCTTTTCCATCAGCAACGGCAGCAACATTTAATGAGACGCAGAACACATTTTGTATACATGCAAAGCTGCAATCGATGGGCTCGACAACATGTCTTTTTTCTAGAGCACTGATGTGCAAGTAATTAAAAAGTCTTAACTCAAATGACGCGGTCATAACTTCTGGTATTACCCTTTGAAGATTCAAAACAAGCACCATGGTGAAAGCAATCATTAGCATCCTTGTCGTTGAAACTTGCCTTTTGAACAGATTCCCAAGAAAAAGCAGCGCAAAAATTAATGTACATATGCAATACGTTATGCTTCTTTCTCATGAAACGCACCGTGGTCCTTAAATAAATATCAATGAGTGATCCTTTTTTTAAAGATCTTAGAATATTTGAAAATATTGCTGTTAATGTGACTCCATTAGATCGCTAAGAAAACGCCGAACGAATAAGGAAAAAATTAAACATTCAGCGATCAAATTGTTCAGCTAATCATAATCAAATACTGGAAAAAAAGAGTATAATTGGCATTGTTAAACGCTACGTACATTGCAGCTGAAAAAGTAATTCCCATTCAGGTGATTTTAAACTGTCTAAGCATTTATTTCTGTGCCAGAAAGATCGTCTAAATTTTGAATTTCAAGACAATACAAGCTTACTCTAACTCCAAGAAAAACTGCGATTCAGAATGATGTTTTTCATTCTCAAGCATCTATTTTTTTCTAAATATAAGAAGAGAGATGTCTGGTTTTAGACATGTGAAATTTATATCTACAAATCAACAATTTCAGAAATTGCCATCAGGGGAAAACTAACAGCGAATGAAGCCTTGAGTTTAGCAAAAACCATTCAACATCAGAAAGCTTTTCCTTAAAATGCGCCTCTGTTTCATCATACAGCATTTTACGAAGTCATTATTCATTTTCTATCGAGCTAAAATGCATAACTTCCTAAATCAAATATTTTTATTCAATTGAAATATTGTAGACTGCTTTAAATTCGTATGTTAATATGCGGCCATGGATATCAAACAATGGACATTGAATAAAGACGTATTTTGACAGGACGTCTTCTTGTCAGAGCTTTGACCTCACGGAGAGTAAATTTTCTCACGTAATTTCTGTTTCCTTAGAAATTCTAAACTTTAGTTTGACTTTCAGAGCTTGTAGTAAAAGCATCACTTACAGAACTTAACAACTGACAGTGTAAGGAACATCGATAATCATTTAAAATTCTTGAAACTCATCTGCGGGGATCACGTCTTTAATTATTTATCACTCGAAGGTCAAAATGTGCTGAATTAATTTCGCTAACTAGAAGTTAGTATTTCACAGTAACAAGGTTTGTAACCCTATAGTAATGTATTTGCGCATATTCGAGAGTTAGAACTCTGGAGGGGGGAATTCTATCTGGGATCATATCTAGAGGCGTGAGGTTTATAGTACCCAGTGGCTCATTAATACGAACAAAGGAAACAGGTTTTAAGAGGGGAGGGGACCCCAACAATGACCAGTAGGGGAAGGGGGGCCATAGACAGAACCGCAGCAGCTCATTTAATGAATGTAAACCAATTCTTTATTGTGAATTATAAGTAAACCGGGATTGCTTTGGGTTTGCTCTACTTGATGTGTGATTGGTCCAGAAACTCACGCCACCCTTTAAATCAATCAAATGTAAAACTGAAACCATTCGCGACTTGTTCGTTCCCATATTCATTTGAAATGAATATGTCATTTGGACTGGGGGAGGCGAGGCGTCATGGCTGACGGTCACTCATTTCGACTCTCCGGTTTTCTTTGTTTTATTCTCAGTTTAATTCTTCTATATCGCGGAAAAACGACTGATCAGGGCCAATCTCAAATGTTCCCGCGTTTAGCTGACGATTTCTTCTTGGTTCTACAAGATGATTTTGTAGTTTCAATGAACTTAAATATCTTCACAGCGTCCTGGACTAGGCGACATATTGTTTTGCCAATCCTTCGAAGAGGTTTTTCTTCGTCAAGAATCAGTTATTATCCTAACTCTGTTGCAAGTTACCAAACTATTCTTCTCCAGTTGAGCGGCGACGTAAACCCAAATCCTGGTCCAAATGGAGCCGAGCGGCACAATTTTACGGAACAGCAAAAGTCCTCTCGTCTTCTAACCTTTTATGCTAATGCACGAAGCATCGTCAACAAATCAAGCAAATTGGATTTAGCCATTGCCGCTCTGGGCTATGATATAATTGTTTTAACTGAAACTCATCTGGACAGCTCCATCCCTGACGGTGAAATCTTTCCTAGTAACTACTCGGTATTTAGGCGGGACCGAAAGCTCAATGGACGTCATGGAGGCGGGGTATTGATTGCTACGCGAGAACACATCAAAGCGGTTCCCCGTGATACTACACAGAACGATTCAGAGTTCATCTTCGTCGATCTTCTTTTCTCATACAATCGCAAAGTCACTTTGGGAGTTTTCTATCGTCCTCCCAATAACGATCCTAAGCCTTTAGAGGACTTACAAGCTGCTTTGCAAGAGTTTTCGACGAACGAGTTGATTCTTGTTGGCGATTTCAATCTTCCGGAGATTGATTGGTTGAATAACAGATTCTTGCGTCAATCTGATATTTACACACTCATGATGGACATCGTCCAAGACAATTTTTTGACACAGTTGATAAATGAACCTACCAGAGACTCGAACATCCTAGACTTAGTTCTCACTACTTCGCCCGACCTCGTAAACCATTTGGTTGTTGGAGAACCCTTTTCAGATCACAATTCTATCTCCTTCTCGTTATCTGGTATACCTTACGTCCAGCGTAAATCACAGAAGTTGTTGTATTGCTATGGTAAAGCCGACTGGGATCACTTAAGATCGCTGTTATCTTATATTCCATGGCATTGCGCCTTCTTCGACAGCGATATTAATCATAATTGGGCTTGCTGGAAAGACTTGTTATTTACAGCAGTGGATGAGTGCATTCCCAAACGCAAGAATAAAAAGAGATCCAGTGCCCCCTGGATTACACAGGAACTTATTGTTTTGTGCAAAAAGAAGAAATTATTGTATAATAGAGCTCGCAGAAAAAACAATTCAACTATTTGGGAAAAATATCGGCAACTCAACAATTCTGTTAAGAGACTTTGTAACACAGCTAGATGGTCGTATATAGAGAAACTTGCACTTGATCTACAGGAAAATGAAAACCCGAAACCTTTCTGGAATTTTGTTAAGTCCAAGAGAAGAGGCACTAATAATCTCATCTCTATAAGCGTCGATGGATGTGCTCTGACTGACGACTTCAGTATTGCTCAGAGTATGAACTCATATTTCTCTTCGGTGTTTACTACCGAAGATTATGCAAATTTTCCCACTCAAGACTGCACTGTTGACAAGAAACTTGCGAAAATTGATTGTTCTGTCAATGAGGTCAAACGCCATCTTCTGAAACTCAAGCCCAACAAGTCTCCTGGGCCTGACCATATCGCGCCGTGCATTTTTAAGTCGTGTGCTTCGGAATTAGCACCTTCGTTAACGTATATGATAAACAAATCGTTGTCTCTTGGCCTTTTGCCTGAGGAATGGAAACATGCCGACATTACTCCTCTACATAAGAAGGGTTCCAAATCTTCGAGAGAAAATTACCGCCCAATTTCCCTTACTTCAATTGCTTGTAAGATCTGTGAAAAAATTGTTTTTGATAGGATGATTAAGTTCTGGCGCGAAATCGACTTTATCAATAGCAACCAATTTGGCTTTTTACGAGGAAGATCTACTACAACTCAAATGTTATCAACGTTTAATGACTGGGCGAAATCCCGTAATTCATCCACTCCTACCGATGTTGTTTTTCTGGATCTTGCCAAAGCCTTTGACAGCGTTCCTCACGAGCGACTGCTTTTAAAATTGAAATGTAGCGGCATCGACGAATGTTTACTCAACTGGCTGAGACATTTTTTGGTGGGGCGCAAACAACGTGTAGTCGTTAGGGGATCTTATTCTGATTGGTCGTGCGTTACCTCCGGAACTCCACAGGGAACCATTCTCGGGCCCCTATTGTTTTTATTGTATATTAATGACATATCTGAATTCCTATCATCTACAGTAAAACTATATGCAGACGACACGAAGATCTACAGAGAGATAATTGACCCTATAAAAGATAGTCAGCTTCTTCAGGATGATCTTAATAATCTTAGCGCATGGGCTCGTAAGTGGCAGCTACGTTTCAACGCAGACAAATGCGAATCTATGCGAATCACGCATTTACGCGATAAGTCGGTAACTAATTATTTCTTAGAAAAGCCCCTGAAAGATGTGACTAATTTTAAAGATCTTGGTGTCACACTAACTAGAGATCTTTCATGGGGCCATCACATAAGTATCACTGTCAATAAAGCGAACAAAGTTTTAGGTTCCATTAAACGCTCAGTAGGCACCGCTAACACAAATGTTTTTTCTATGCTGTACATGTCTCTGGTACGGCCAATCTTGGAATATGCGGTACCTGTTTGGTGTCCTTACCTTGTTAAGGACATCCATGCCCTTGAAAATGTACAGCGAAGAGCCTCAAGACTCGCTTTAAATCAACGCAAAGGAGAAATGTCCTATGAAGACCGATGCAAACTGTTAAAATGGCCCACTCTCTCTGACCGTAGAACTTACTTATCTTTAGTCGAATGTTATAAGATAGTTTTTGGTTTTTATCATTTAAATTTTGAAGACTTCTTTGATATTGCCACGATTCGGTCTACGAGAGCAAATCATCAATACAAACTCTATATTAAACCAGCTAGACTTAATTGTTACAAAAATTCTTTTTTTATTAGGATTGTCAAATTATGGAACGAGTTACCGGGTGATATAGTGGAAGCTGACAGCTTTCAGCATTTTAAATCTAAACTTAAATCGTACTTAAATATTTGATTGTAATGATTTTGATTTATATTTTGTCTTTTCTTTTAAGGGAGTTTTTACACAGGGATAACCTCTTAACTTCCTTTTCTAGAAGTATTTTCTTTTTAGTTTTATTTGTATATAATAGTTATCATCTGCTTCTGGAATATTGAGTTGCCATTGGCTAATGATGATGTCAACCTTTCATCTGATTGCCTATGTGATAACCCTAGTTTTGGAAACTAATAACTTCATGCATCATTAACGATTTGATAATAAAATTTATTTTACGATTGGCACTGTTGTGATCGATCCCAAGATATCCTCTTGTTCGACATGCTTGAAAAGATATGGCGAGAAATTGTGAATGAACGAAACATTTTGGCGATTCAAAAGGCGAAGTTTTATCGCGATGGAGATGAAAATTTCATCGCGTTTGTTAACATATCCCCGACGAATGGATATGCCAGACAGATGATGGGTAGAATCCAAACAACAAGGTTAAATTGATATATACATACATCGTATTCTGATAGAGTAACTAGTTAATGCGAAGCTTCTAAGGCTAATTACAATGTTTAATAATTGATGAATAATATGGAACGGGAGTTAATACGTGAAACGACACCTGCCCTCTCTCATTTTTAATTTCAGGCCCCAAACGCTAAGCAAACATCAGCGACCAATTTCATTGTACCTCAGTCTTCCAACGTATAGCACCATGGGATATAAGCTTTTAATAAAAGATACCTCCCACCCATTTCTAAACAGTTTGACATTCGTAATCTTTCATTACTCAACGTTTTCATTTTTCTCAAGTAAATATCAAGTTTTTTTATGGACCCTCTACCTTGCGATTCTGAACTTGATGAATTTGCGTGACATCAAACTGTGACATGGAACATTTTAGGCAAGAAACGATATCACAAAGAAGAAAGGGCTGCCATTGTAAATGCATATGGTTAGTAAAAATATTTAGCACGCTCTCAGAGAAAATTAGTTAAATTAAGTATGACTAAATGTACCTTTGCCCCTAATCGGCGCCGTGATGGTAAAATGATAAATATTTTACTATCCTCGTTATCCTGACTATTGTCGACAAAAAGCTAAAATATGGGCATGCGTAGCATGCGATAGTTATTATCTTTCTTTTTTCGGCTGGGTGGGTTGAGATGGGACACTTTGTGTACCTAATGTCTTTTTTCATTTTTGTAACAGAAAAAAAGCAGAACTTTCAAAAGAACGATCATATCGTATTAGTTTACCTAAGAAAAAGAAAAAAAACCTAACTTATCTGAACTCACACAGGTATTTTGTGGTCTATTGTCTCTGTTTTGCTCCATTGTAAAAATAAAATGCATCAGTGCCACGCTTTGCAACTGCTGTTTGGTCTCGTCACACAACGCCATTTATTTCCCGTTGGAGAGAGAGCGCGTTGCGTGACAAGATCAAATAATGGTTGCAAAAAGGACTAAGCTTACTACCGTTTCTCTGACAGAGAGAAAACCACTATCGATAACATTTAGCTTCATGTGAATTTTTTACAGTGAGGTTGGACAACGCGGTTAGAGTAGGTGATAGAATGTGGGTTGTCTACAACGAAATTATTCGTGATAGAGCGAAGTCTCATGTGGCAAAATGGAATTTGATTGGTGGAATACCATAAAAGCACGTAAAAAATTGCCTAATGTTCATGTAGTGCAATGATTGGGTATGTTCTGATTGGACTTTGTTTTCATGGTACGTAATGGAATGTAAGTTGTTTAGCGTGTGTGTTGTGATTAAAAGAGCGGGAAAAAAGCTCTCAGTTAAAAATGATACAAAACGTTGAATGCGACGAGGCCTTCGCGAAGGCCACAAACCATTACACTTATCAAATGAGCCTGGCTAATGTCATTCTTTGTGTAAAACCCCCAAACGCTGTGATTGGTGCAAGATATCCAAATTCTCTGATATGACTGGTGCGAGATACATACCCTTATGCGACAATCTGATTGGTGCAAGATACATACCCTAATGCGAAAATCTGATTATGGCGAGCAACATGCCATTCTAAACGCTAACGTAAAGTTATTATTTTTTTAAATAATAGTAATAATAACTCAAAAAGGTTTTTTTATTATCAATAATACATCGCTTCGGCCATGATTGCATTTTGATTACATTTGTAAAACTACGCTACATATGCTAAACAAGGTTGGCCTTTATGGTTAAAAAAAATGACAGCTTTTTTACTGGCCTTAGGCGATGCTATTTCATACACGGTGGCCGCTTGCTATCCTGTTAAGAATTCACAGTTCCTCTTATATTTCCGTTACAATCTTTGTGACATCACGTGATCGGTAAAGTACACCTCAGATAATTGATTCTAGGAAAATTGGGAGAACAGAACACTCCTCTTTGTGTCAGGTTGGGACGTCTAAAATTTACAACGCCTTTAAGCCATCTTGGCTTCCCGCTACCATATCGAGGGTAATTTTGTCCTTGCTATGACTTCAAACATATTAATAGCTACTAAGCAGTTAAGCCTAATAGCGTATTGTACTTGAAGACAATAGTGCCGCTCACATGCTACTGTTCTGTGGCTTAAGGTCCTCCCTAGGCAACTGCACAATAGCGAAAGTTTCCTGCTGGTGATAGATTCAGGTAGTAAACATAAAACCCTTCACAGCTTCTCACTTGAATTTGAACTCGTCTGTAACAACAATTATAATACCCGTGAAAGCACGCCTGCCTGTTAACAACCCCATCCTCGAGGGATGGATGAGTCCCGTTTAACCAGCTTGTTATGTCTGTGTGACATCTGTGGTGGCTGACGCAGTGGTCCAGCATTTTAGTGTATGAACCAGACTGAAATCTGTACCAGCCAGGTACGAGAGAATCGTCCGAGCTCTCTCCTCTTCCATTCGATGTATGGCGATCGGGTTCACTCAGCACAGTGTAATTGGTGCAACCCACTAGGTCTGAAAAAAAAATTCACATTTTACTCTTGATCAAAAAATCTACGATTGACGTCGTAAAGAGTGAGAGTTTTAAGCTATTTAGTTCTTACTAAGATTGTCAGGGTCTTTGTTCTATTCTATCATTTTTAGAAAATATAAAATGAAAATCTCCAAAAGGCATCGTATTGGTATACATTAGGTCACCCGTTTTCATTTAATCTGGCGTTTTCTTAATTGCAATTTTGTTAAAAAAAAAAAAACCTGGTTTCATGTCTCATGTACTAGCACCAAATATCATATATGCATCATATGATGCAACTCACTGAAGACAATCTTTTAAAATTTATTTTTGGATTACTTTTGTAAGTTTATAAAGACGTGGCGAAAACCCTAAAAGAGATTTTTATTTATTCTTCTCTTTCCCCCCTCCCCTCCCCTCTTTGTAACGGTGTTAAAGCCACTAGAGTTTTCAATTAAGGCGGAAATCGAAAGGCGGGGGGGAGAGGGGGGGGGATTTACCGCCCTTTTAAAACCATAGGATGTTAGTTGGCCACCACAGAAAAAAAAAAAAAGCGGTGAAACGTCTGCGCATGTGGCAACGTTGTAACGATTAGGTGACGCCTAAGTATTGTGCTTTCAGACTTTCAGAACCAAGCGACAAACAAGCACACAAGCCAGTGAGTCTCGGTGTTTCAGAAGTGTATAAATTCCTTAATAAAGCTCCAAACGGAAATTCAATAGGATACCCGTTATCAATTTCCTAAGGTGGACCTTAAATCCCCTCACCCATGCCCTACGTACGTTTGACTGCAGTGTTTAGAAAGTATGACCAATCCGAAAAATGTCACACCTGTCATAAAGATCGTTGTAGTTATAAGTAACATAGCAAAGAATATTCGTTTCGGTAAATATGTGACGAAAAAATTCAAAAGCCACTTACCAATTTCACAATTAGTGCCACTGTAGCCCGGGTAACAGACGCACTTATGGATTTTTTCTCTCAAAGAAATCGGTGAGCATATCCCATGGCTGGAACAGGCTTCTCTGGTACAAGGATTCTAAAAAGAATAAAGATTGTTAAATTGAGTTTACAATTTTTAAAGCCAGAGCACCTAAAATTCTGCTAGCTACGCAGGCTACCGGACTTGAAATAATGATCACTTTGTAAGTGCACCCTCAGCTCAAAAACTATACCTAATGCACAGATAGTTTATTAACCAAATAAATGTGTATGATGGTGGGATTCAATGCAACTGAAAGTATTGGGCATTGATGAAAACATCGGGCATTGTGATGCACTTTGCGGGCTAAAGTGTAGTTTACCTTACTCGCACGCTTGCGTGATTGTTCAGACTACTTTGGTAGTCGCTTTGTTGTACTTTTTCGTCATTCTCATTTTCTCAGTGTCGTCCAAAGTAACTGTAATAGTGAAAACAGTTTATTTTCTTTGGAATGAAAAAGTTTAAGGCCCCTTTCAGAGCTCATTTTAACCAACGCCCAGCAGGCTGGGCTAAATGACTGAGTCGGGCTCGAAACAGATTTATGTCTGCGAACATAATCTGTTTTGATATCTTAATATAAAATATAAGCAAAAAACCGCATAAAAAAACAAAAACAACAACAACAACAACAACTAAAGTCTGTGGCGTATCGATATCCAGGTCAACGAGACTATTAATAATAATAATAATAAATAAGATCTTTTGACAGGGAGCCCACGTCACAAAGTGTGGTTTTCAGTGAGGTCCTGCATAAATCTAACGTAAGGATAACAGAAAATATAAATATGGTTATCAAGAATAGGATAAAAGGGTATAATCAATAGAAGAGACTACATGTTTTTAACAAGACGTCTAAAAACTGAAAAATCGGAAATGTTCCTAATGCCGTCTGGGAGAGCGTTCCAGTCATCTACTGCATGACAAACAAACCGATGCTGACCCCATGTACGCTTTGATTGTGGTTTACAAATGTTGTTATTAAAACGAGTGTTATAATCATGTATATCTTTAAAATGATTAAAATTAAAATTCCAATCAATTAGTCCATTCAAGGACTTAAAAACCAAAAATAGACGATGTGATCTTCGCCTTTTTTCCAATGTATCCCAACCAAGTAGATCAAGAGCTTCTGTTGCTGATGAATGCTTTGGCATATCTAGAATTAATTTAGCTGCTTTATTCTGGAGTAATTGGATCTTGTTCATCAGAGTGGTGTTGGATTTATCCCCCCAAGTCACATCTGCATAATCAAGGATTGGCAGCACCATGGCTTTTACAAAGAGTTCCCTTGTATTTCTTGGCAGAAGATGTTTTATTCTCTGTAAAACGCCAAGCCTCTGAGACACTTTGGTCTTAATGTAATCCACATGATCAGTCCAAGACAGATTCTCATTGATAATTACGCCCAGATACTTGAACGAATTGACTCTGTCTAACTCCTTCTCCTTGATTATTAATGTGATTATTAACGAAGAAGTTACTCGGACGCCAGAAACAACTAACATAGATGATGTAGTGTGACCTTCAAGAATGTTCTAGAAGTAACTGTGTCATGCTGAGTCATCCATGAATCAATATATAAATAGAATCTGTTGTAATGTTACGGAACGTTCTAGATCCTCAACCGTACCTATAAAAGCCGAGCTTGTAACTAGATGTAGAGAGTAGTTTAGTTGCTGCTTATTCATCTGACACTTCAGATGAATAAAAGCTACTCAGTTAAAATCAACAAAGTGACAAGAACTGGCGAATGAAGCAACGCTCATTGATGAAAGAATACGTACGTATCTGCCGCGGTTACGTAACCCTGGCGTAACCTTTAGCTAAACTCGAATATAATACTGATACATGATAAAAATTCTTTGACAGTTATTTCTGACAGTTAGTTGTTTTCGTAAATTCTAGTTGTTGAAATATAAAGATGTTTTGTGTTCTTAGCCTTCCAAAACGAACTTTACGAGTGAAGATTGCTGAAGACCCCAGTCAATCATGATATGGTGACATGAACGGCCGGTTTTCCTCCAAAGCGAAAAAGAGATTTTAGGGATCTGCCCTCATAACTGATTATGTGCCTTCTCGTTCTGGAACTTAGAAAAACGTTTCAATTAATTCTCATGAATATGTGTCTTTGTTGATATTAAAATTATCCTTTTTCTTTTCCGAGCGTTTTCCATCCCCGTAAACTTTGTTTGTTATCTGCAGGAAACTGACGTTTTTGCTTCCATTTATCATGATTGAAAAATATGTCTACTGCCTCCGATTTGCTTTCTCAGAAACTTCACCGCCGAGAGACGAGGATCAGATAAATTACTCTATTTTTTTGCCTTCGTGGGACGTCTTTTTACGAGATAACTTTTAGCTGGCCAAAAGTAATTTCATTTAACTTTTATGAGATAATCAGACCGAGATGTAATTCAGAAATGCAAATTTTAGAGCTTTATTCTTAACCATCGTAAATTCTGTCCGTCTCATGTCAACAATTATTAACCACGAACACATAGCGTTGTTTGCCTGTGATGTCATAATTCTAAATTATAGCTCGTAAGAGCCCCTCAACCTCCCCTACCCACCCCTCCCATACCTGCCACCAACAGGTAAAAGAGTTACGAAGAGGGGGTTCACCGGGTTTAAGAACACAATGTTTTACTGGGTAAAATTGTTAAAGAGTAAGCGAGAAAAGTAAGCTTATTGTTGAAAATACTCAGGCTACAGAAATTATCTCGTGTTTGAATTGTAACAAGTGAAGTTTGGT
Organism: Pocillopora verrucosa; assembly: GCF_036669915.1. Taxonomy (NCBI): domain Eukaryota; kingdom Metazoa; phylum Cnidaria; class Anthozoa; order Scleractinia; family Pocilloporidae; genus Pocillopora; species Pocillopora verrucosa. The sequence goes on along the minus strand of NC_089316.1, from coordinate 2,014,329 downwards.
CGCTATAGCGACATCATGCTCGATGCTTTGAATATAGCATTATGCCAAGCATAATTTATCTGACCCTACAGGAGATCTCTTTTTAATTACGGTGGTAATGTTTTATGTTTTGATAAAGTTTAATTACTTTTGATCACGAAAGTGAATGCTTTTCTTTTCATAAACTTTCTAATTCTGAATATTTCTTGTTAGCTGAATCCACCCACATATGCTGGTAAACATGGTAAATGATATCAAAAATTATCATTAAAAAATGAGTACGGATCAAATCTGAGTTTACGTTTTTTTCGCAGAGAGAAAGTTGCACAAGATTCGCATCTTTCCATTGGCTTTCTTTCCTCATTTAATATTTTAGTGGGAGACAGTTGGGGAGATAGTTTTGTTAACATTCCACAAAGTGACGTTATGTAATACTTTTACGTCTCTGTATGTTTGGAAGGTAAATTGTGATCCGACTCTACTTTATTTACCCACGGATCCTTCAGGGATTTCGTAGAAACAAGTGATGGATATAAATACGAAATAATATTAAAAAATGAATCACATGATTTTCGAACCATAAGTGATAAAGAAAATAAGTAATTCACCGATTTTGGAAGTTGTGGCGGTTTATTAGCTTGAGTTTTAAAGTCTATTGATGATGACACTTGACGCAAGTGGTGAGGAAAGCTATTCCACAACACCGTACTACTGTAACTAAAGCTTCGCTTGAAAATTATTTGCCGAGTAGTGGAACTGCAAGCTTACTCTCACTATTCCTCAGATTAAACGAAGTAAGGTTGTTCCTTTCAATGAATTTGGTCTTGAAAATTCTGTATTCAAATTGTGTAGCGTTGTATTCCTCAGATTAAACGAAGTAAGGTCGTTCCTTTCAATGAATTTGGTCTTGAAAATTCTGTATTTAAATTGTGTAGTGTTTTATACAGTATTTCTTCTACTTCCAGTTTCCGCTAACTATCAGATCGTCCTGTTAGGCTACACTGACGTTACTAATTATGTACCTTCAACGTGAGGTGATGTGAATACTGATCTGCAATGAGCTGTTCAGCGTTTTTGTAGATATGGGACGATAAAAGATCACACCAGCGTTTTCCTTCACTATCAACATTAACCGCCAAGTTGTATGAAACGCAGAGGTTGTTCTCAAGGCAAGCTAGGCTACAGTCGAGGATGTCCTCCACAAACATTCTCATTACGTAAGAAGCGTTAACGTAATGATACAATATTGGCTCATACGAAGCTATTATGTTTTTAGCAACGACTCCATAACGGTTCAAAAGCCAAAGTATTAAAGCGATTAAAGCGCAGAATTTCATCTCCTTTGTGAACTTCTACCAGACAAATTTTAGCGCCAGATAGATGACTGATAGTCCTCAAATGATAAGATGTCTGTAAGAAATCCTGCAGTTTTGACAATAGATGAGAAATTAATCAATAGAAATTAAAACACGATACAACACCTGTCCCTTCTAACTTTCAATTTCAGCTCCTAAACGCTACTTATAAAAAAATTCAACCACTTTCAATGTAATCTACTTCATAACTAGCACTCTCTGACAGAGCTTTATATCGGACAGGCAGGAAGGAGCAGATTAGGTGATCGTTTTCGAGACTGACGAAAAACAAAGACAAAGATGCCTCCAAACCTTTATTTGATCAGTATGAGAATCTCGTAACTACTTTTATCTAATCGTAGTTGATAACCAATCAACTATTTCTATTGCCTTCCGAAGCAGTTTCTTTAGAGACTAATAGGTAGACCTAGTGATTATCAGAAGTTACTTTCCCACAAATCCTTTCAGGTACCAGATGTCTTTTGGACTCATTCAGCAAGATTGCTCATAAAAATGAATGATATCAACAGGATTTCTGGAACTCCATTGTTCAATATTTTGATCGACTTTCTGCTCGGTGGATAGATAAATGGTGATAAATTTACAATGAAATGCTCCCCTCCGTGATGAGGGTAACTCTAATCAAAGTCAGCACAAGCAGGATCCCATAAAGGTCGAATTTAATTACTGTTAACGAAAGCCGGCAAAAATTCAAGACGAAAACAAAGGTTGCTGCAATTTATGTTGATAGCGCGGTGTCCATGCAAGCTTTTGTCATGCGTTTGCAGGCTGGGCACAAGTTAGTTAATCTCACAAATTGTAACAAGAGTCAGACTCTTATTTCAGACCAACACATCTTTAAGTCTTGGTTAAACTGTGTCTTTAATTTTACTCGAACCCTTCTTTCTAAAAGCAGCGCCTGTGGCTAAACAGAACTTTACACCAAAAACCTTTAAGTAAAAAGACCATTTTTTACTCGCTATTCTTCTAACATTATCCAGCTTAATGCTGTTTCAACTGAAAAAAGGCAGATCTGTAAATGTAGACAATTACAGATCGTCATTGCTCCCAACACGTGACCAGGCCAAATTATTAAACCGGGCTTTTACAGCAAGTATTTTCAGAGCACTTTTTTTCTCTCTAAGGGAAGTTCAATTTTTTTTAGCCATTTTAGAGTAAGGGTCCACTACACTGCACAGTAACGAAAATTTCCTGGAGGAGATGGTTTAAAGAAATACACGTAAAACCCATTACATTTTCTCACACGAATGTGAACTCTTCCGTAACAACAATTGTTGTATCCAGAGAAACAAACTTCCCTGTCGACAATACCATCCTCTATCGATGGATGTGAGCCTTTTAACCAGCCTGGTAGGTCTGTGCGGCATTTGTGATGACGGACGCAATTGTTCAGCATCTTTTTGTATGAATAGGACTGGAATCTGTACCAGCCAGGAATCAAGGAACTGTCTTTTTTTTGACCTCTTCCGTAGGAGATGTGCCGATCTGGTTCGCTTAGCACTTTATGATTCAAGCACTCCGGTGCAGCTGAAATACATGCACAAAAATTAAAATCCTACGATTGTACATTGAAAAATTAATTATAATCAGACAAGATGTTTGCTGACCTCAAAGGAAGTAGAGTATAGAGAACCAGAAATACTTAAGGGCCCAGGTAATGATGTGTCCATATTGAGACAGGTTTTCCAACATTATTAAGTTAAAGTTCTGCAATCCATATCAACTTCTGCTTCTCTATCTTTAAAAACCCATGATCCTTTCTAGTTTTTCCTTTTCGTTGTGGTCTTTTTCTTTCTTTCTGGATTATTGTTTATGGTTCCTTTAAAATAGAGGTACTTTACATGTAAGGGAAAACTATACGCTCTAAATATCGTGTCATCATTAGTTACTCTTGAAGAGCTCGCCTAATCCATAAGAAAGTCTAGCTGAAGTTGACAGTAGGTGACAAAGTTGCGAATGGTTTTAGTTTCCCAAATTTCAATTGAACTTAGATTAATGGATGCCTCATTTCTCTATCGCCCACCTTATATTTTCACCTGATTTTTCCTGTTCCCATGCACTCATCTCATGTCACAATAAGCAAACTAGATTGCATGGTTACGTCGGATGTAACGTGAAACACACTAATTAATCTTTAGTTGTAAGAGTAATCACCAAGAGAAATAACATCTATCTGAGAATTTCAAATTAATCTGGAAAAAATTGTTATTTACCAATTTCACAATGTTTTCCAACATATCCGGGATGACATACGCACTCGAAGGGTCCGTCTCTAGAGGATATTGCTCTACACTTCCCTTGACTCGAGCAGATTTCACCGCCGCAAGAATTCTAAAAAATATAGAATAAATGAGTAACATAAAACAGCAGTAAATGCATACATAAATTACTTAAAAGGACATCTTATCGCATAACAAATAAACCTAGAAGCTACAAAGTTGAAACCGAAGTATTTTGAAATACCTATATTGGAAATTCAATCGTGAAACAACCCACGACATAAACAACAAAAGACCTCTGGTTTTCTTGTTATTTTAGTCTCAGTGGAAGAGAAAAGGGAATTTGAAAGATCTAATCATTTCTCAAATACCTGCGAAAGGCTGTAGTGGTGTGATTGATAATTTGCCGCTAGTTTTGCAGCATCGCTGTGCATGTTACGCGACAGAAGTTCGCACCAATACTTCCCTTTTCCATCAGCAACGGCAGCAGCATTGAATGAAACACAGAATACATTTTGTAGACAAGCAAAGCTGCAATCGATGGGCTCGACAACATGTCTTTTTTCCAGAACACTGATGTGCAAGTAATGAAAAAGTCTTATCTCAAATGACGCTGTTATAACTTCTGGTATTACCCTTTGAAGATTCAAAACAAGCACCATGGTGAAAGCAGTCATCAATATCCTTGTCGCTGAAACTTGCGTTTTAAGCAGATTCCCAAGAAAAAGCATTATTCTCAGTGCAAAAATCAAAGTACACATGCAATGCGTTATGCTTCTTTCTCATGAAACGCACCGCGGTCCTTAAATAAATATCAGTGATCCTTTCCAAAGATATGAGAATATTCGAAAAGACTGCTGTTAATGTGACTTCATAAGATCGCTAAGATAAACGCCGAACGAAACGGATAAAAATAAAAATTCGGCGCTCGTCTCGACTTAATTATTTAGCCCATCATAATCAAACATTATAAATAATCTTGTTTAATTAGCGTTGGTTAAACATTACGTACATTGCAGCTTAAAAAGCGATTCCCATTCTGTTGATTTTAAACTGCCTAAGCGTTATGCGTTAATTTCTGTGCCAGAAACATCGTCTAAATTTTGAATTTCAAGACGTTACGAGCTTACTCTAACTCTAAGAAAAACTGCGATTTAGAATCATGTTTTTCATTCCAAGCATCTATTCTTTCCTCTAAATCTAAGAGCAGAGATGTCTTGTTTTAGACATTGTCAAAAGTATATCCACAAATCGACAAAAATTTCCGAAAGTGCCATCAGGGGAAAGCTAACAGCGAATGAAGTCTTGAGTTTTGCAAAAACCATTCGACATCAAAAGCTTTTCCTTAAAATATGCCTTTATTTCGTCATACGGCATTCTACAAAGTCTCAATTCAATTTGTGTCGAACCAAATCGCGTAACTTCCTCCATCAAATATTTTTATTCGATTCAAATATTGCAGACTGCTTAGTTCGTATGTAAATATACGGCCGTGGATATCAAACAATGGAAATTGAGTGAAGACGTATTTTGACAGGACGTCTTCTTGTCAGAGCTTTGACCTCACGGAGAGTAAATTTTCTCACGTAATTTCTGTTTCCTTAGAAATTCTTAACTTTAGTTTGACTTTCAGAGCTTGTAGTAAAAGCATCACTTACGGAACTTAACAACTGACAGTGTAAGGAACATCGATAATCATTTAAAATTCTTGAAGCTCACCTGCGGGGATCACGTCTTTAATTATTTATCAGTCGAAGGTCAAAATGTGCTGAATTAATTTCGCTAACTAGAAGTTAGTATTTTACAGTGACAAGGTTTGTAAGCCTAATATAATGTATTTGCGTGCATTGGGGAGTTAAAACTCTGGAGGGGGAATTCTATCTAGGATCATATCTAGAGGCATGAGGTTTATAGTCCCTCATTGCTCATTATTGCGAACAAAGGAAACAGGTTTTAGAGGAGGAGGGGACCCTAACAATGATCAGTAGGGGAAGGGGGGCCATAGACAGGACCGCAGCAGCTCATTTACTGAATGTAAACCAATTCTTTATTGTGAATTATAAATAAACCAGGATTACTTTGGTTTTGCTTTACTCGCTGTGTGATTGGTCCAGAAACTCACGTCACCCTTTAAACCAATCAAAACGCAAAACTTACACCAATCCCGACTCTTTCGCTCCCATTTTCCCTCGGTTCAAGTGGTTTTACTTTGAGTTTCCATTGGCTAATGATGACGTCAACCTTTGATTTGACTACCGATGTGATAACCCTATTTTTGATGATTCGACTTTCAGTTGAAAACTGTCTTATCAGTGAATGTAATTTTGCTGGTTTTATCATTTTAAGAATTTGTTTTTCAATCCATTTCAGCCTTTATATATCATGTAATATTTCATAAACGTGGGCGAGTATTTTATCAGGGTTTGTAAACACGAGAAGACTGATGATTTTATTATTTTGGAGTGTTCAAAGACCTTGATGAAATAGTGTGTTCACGGATTATGATTTTCATCGTAAGCAATATCTTGAAGAAAGGTCTGAAGACCTGGAAAGCATTTCCCTAGACATCTGGCTCACAAGTTTGACCATGTAGTGGCTTATTAATTTCCAACCACACATGTTGGATATCCTAACACGTGTTGGATATCCTAACACGTGTGTTTGGATATCCAAACACACGTTTGGGTGTGTGGATATCCAGACTAGCTTTCTCAAGTGTTTTTGGTTTACCATGTGACCCAAGTGGGGACACACAAGAAGTTAATAAACTTATGCATAATTAACGATTTGATAATAAAATTTATTTTACGATTGGCACCATTGTAATCGATCCAAAGTTATCCTTTTGTTGGACATGCCAGAGAGATATGGCTAGAAATTGTGAATGAACGAAAAATTTGGATCTGTTTTAGATGGATGAAGCAGATTAATAGGGAAGATTTTCAAACTCATTTCATAGAATAAAATTGCCTTATTTACAAAAAAACACATATTAAAAAAACTATGGCAGTGCAGCTGGTCTACTTAATATACTTATGATTAGTATTTCAAATTAATGTAGCGACGATAACTGTCTGAAAAGAAGAAAAACAAAAATATCTTCGTTATATAACTTAAATATAATATTATGTAACTGAATGTAACATTATATAACTTAGAGTGACGTAAGTAAATGGAAATTAGTTTTAAATGAAAATATGGTACAACTTTAGGTCAAATCTAATGCATTAAGATCTAAACATAAAACAAGGACAAGAGGAATTCTGTTGAGACAAACTAGTAATTAATCAGTCAGTAAATTGCGTTGATTTCCCCTCAATAAGTAAGCAAGGTGTAGCTAAAAGTACTTAGCTATGAATTTTTTACTTCGATGAGTGTCTACATTCTCAATACTTCTGGCATAGTAAAAATAAGAAAAGGAAGAAAATAACAACATGGGATGACGTCATGAAAGGGGTTAAGTTCATTCTGGAAGTCCTCCCTCACTCCACAACAGTTGAGAATGCCTTCACTAAACAAGGTGGAATTTCTCAGCATAGGTATCAGCGTTATCGCGCTGGCCATTATTGGTACCGCAATTCAAGTGCTTTCGTTTCTGATTTTGTGCAAGAGACAGTTTCGAAAATTCCACCTCACGCCATATTTTCTGAACATTGCTCTGGCGAACATCCTGGTTATAACAGTGGACCTGCCAGCAGTAGCGATCTCCGCATTCGCAGAAAAACAACTGATGGGAGATATTTTCTGTCAGGTAAGATTGATTGATTAGTCATGGCACAGACATGCACACACAGGACAGAAAAAACCTTCAATCTAACAAACGGAAAACAAAGCAATTTAAATCATGGAGCACTGGCAACTCTTTACCTGTCAAACTTTCAAACAGCCTGGATTTTATTCATGCAGAGTGGTGCTGAAATAAGGGGATCAGGGAATCATTATGGATAAAATTGGACGCTTCTGTTTCGAAAAACAACGTCTTCCGCATTAATTACAGAGAAGGATTGGACATCTCAATTCGCTCTCTGAGCTTTGGTTTTCTTATAGCCACAGAGAAAAAGATGTTTATCCTCAAATAAATTTGTTGTTTCTCTTCAACAAAGAAAAAATTCACGTGAAAGACAAGCATCGAAATTTCATTTGTATAAAATGAGGATTTTGTTTGCGACTCCGAAGTTCATTTGACTAAACTGTTTCTTTTATTTCAGATGCGAGGATTCTTCGTTGGGGCGGCATCTATTACAACATTTGCCACCATGACATTGTCCCTCTTCAAAATCTTTCGCAGGATGCATGATCAAGCTCCAGACGCTGATTTCAAATTTGCCTTGGGCGAAGAAGAGGACTGGAAACCTTACAAGAGCATGAAGACGATGGCAGTCACGTGGTTCTATGGAATTGCCGTCATGTTTCCTCCCTTTGTGGGTTGGGGCTCATTTTCGTCTGAGTCTGGTGGTACTATTTGTATCCCAAACTGGCGAGATAACACCTCAGCTGGACACGCCTACTTGATCATACTCGTCATTTTGGCCTTCGTGGCACCCTTGTACGTTTCCTTGGTCTGTTTCGCGAGGATTTACCAGAAATCAAGGAAAGTCCCTGATGAAAACCTGAGGACGACCAAGGAAAAAGCATTGACAAGGAAAGCTGTCAGGATGGTCGTACTCGGCATAGTCAGCTTTTCCATCAGTTGGACCCCTTATTGTGTGTCTGCTATGATATCAGTCATAGGTGGCTCAGAAATTTTTGACAGAGATCAGTCTTTCATCCCTGGAATATTCGCCAAGGCCAGCCTCATGTACAACCCGCTGCTCTGCATGCTTGTCTGCAAGCGGTGAGAAAAGGGAAAAGAATGCGTTGAAGCGCCTGTTACGAGTACAAATGCTTCATGATCCCCATAGAATTGAATGTGAACGAGTAATGTAAGAAATGAATTGTAACTATCATCCATCGTAAGAAAATGTCACTCATAACAGAGCGATAAATCTTACGAGTCTCATCTCTATCATTGCCTCATTTTATCGTGAATTTCTAAGCCATTATTATTACTTCTTTTTCACCCCTCCTTTAGCCCCCCACCCCTCGCCTCCCATCCAACCCCCACCCCTCGCCTCCCATCCAGCCCCCACCCCTCGCCTCCCATCCAACCCCCCCCCACGCCTCCCATCTAACCCCCACCCTCCCCCTCCCATCCAACCCTCACCCCCATCCAATAACTTTTCAATTTTTTTCCAGACCTTTGGTTGGAGAAAGGTCTATTGCCCAGTAAAGATGACAATCAGACCTAAATGTTGGTCATTTTTTGACTTAAGTGTTGCATCAAAGTCCGTAATACTATAAATTTTTACATCTGTTGAACACAACAAAAACGTTATTTTATAAAATTTATATCACCTTCGAGTCAATAAGCAAGTACAAATTTCTCTCCACAGATTTCGAACCGTTGCTGCAGATATGTTGTGCTGCAGGAATAACAGTCATATCATCGTGGAAGTAACCCAAAGGTCTACTGCTCCGAATGAGACGATGACCAGCGAACAACAACAGAACGACAACCAGGACATGCTACGGAACCAAGCGAGGTCACAAGAAACGTCTATGGTATTGAAAGGTTTTTGTGATCTCTAGAGATTGCGAAGACACCAACTGCACTTTCTGCATAACCCTCTGTAGAGCAATTTTTTTTGATTGAGTGTCGAAAGTCATCTTAAACTTTATTGGTTTTTGTAAGGTTTCTCCCTATATTTGGATAAATATCTTACCTATGAAATAAGCTGCATTTTATTGGTTAGCACACCCTTGACCACAATCACTTGATTGTCCTTATATATCATTGTATGCAATTATATTCATCATATTCTAATAAAGCAGTTGTGTAGAGAACTTGGTCTGTTTCACTCATTACTCTACAGTAGTATATCGAGCCCTAATACACAACAGTTTTGCTTTACCTAGCTCTGTGATTGGTCCAGAAAACTCGCCTCACTCTCCTAATCAATCAGATGCAAAAATATAGCAATCACGACTTGGTCGCCCGCGTTTTCCCGCGCTTTAGGCAATTTGGTTGGTTAAACTTAGAGTCAACATTGGTTTTTTAAACCTTTAACTCCCATGGTTAATGTCGAGCAGACAAGGGACGAGAATAAAGAAAAATATCAATTGGGGGATTATCCGTTGATCCTATACTAAATTCTCTGAATCAACATCGTAAGAATTGTATGATAAAAAGTAAAGAGAATTACCAATGAGATCTTGGGAATGAAAGGATGAAGGTATTTTTCTTTCTTCGGATTGACCGCTGTGATGACCTTTGCTTTTGGTTTTTACCCTTTAACTCCCATGAGTGACGAAAACATAATTTCTCCTTACAGTATTAATACAATATCAACCAGATAAGAGATGAGAATAAAGAAAAATAACAATTTGGATATTATTAGTTGATCTTATACGAAATTCTCTGAGCTAACATCACAAGAACTGTAAGGAGAATTACTAAATTAAATGATATCTTGGGAGTTTTATAAAGGGTTAAGATATTTTATTGATTAGCGCTCGAATATGAGCCAAGGTGACAAAATTAAACTATTTCAAATTTTTGCACGCATTGATACTTGATGAAAAAATTAAACTTTCTACAAGAAAACCTAAAACTTGTGGTGAGTGATTAATTTCGGCAGAAGCAGGTGCCATTCCAAGCAGCCGCCATCACTGAATACGGTATATGTTTTTAGCTATGAATTCCGACTTTCTACCGAAGGTGCGTCGTTTCTCATGCCTAGTTTTGATTAACTGGAACGGGACTCTAAGTCGTCAAATTCTGTTTGTTATCACAATTTTGACTAAAAAATCATCTGTTTAATAATTCCAAATTGGACTCCACTCGGTCGTTTCACAAATATCAATATTTTTTCGAGAGCTGGTTTTTTAAAACAGAAACTGAAAACTGGCCCAAATTGTGTGACTATCCATTGGAATAGTGTGGAATGGCAGAGAGCCCTGTTTGCTCCGAATTTATAAGGATGGTGACGACAACATACTGCCAAGATATCAGACTGTTTTTCAAATATCAGTTATAGCCATATCCTAAATACCCGGACAAACCATGTTATCGGTGAAGGAATTCAAGGTTGCACGAAGCTCTGTTCTTCACCTCACGGTATGCCATCTGTACAGGCATGTGCTGATATTAATTCTTGATGTCAAGTGAGGAGTTATGAAAATCTAAACAAGTGAAATTAGAAAGATGTTTGATTCCCACCTCCCTCAGGCAAATTTCTTTTTAAAAGTGTTCCAATGACAAGTTTTTGTCTGGTAGAAATCTTTGTTTTAGAAAAGACCGATTTTGCTCTTTTCTTATTTTTGGTTAAGCGGCATCAATAGGCGAAATAATTTAAAAAAAGGATAAACAAAAAGGAAATTAGAAATAAAAGATGAAAAATATATAAACAATTAACAGGTGAGACACTCAGAAATCAAAAATTATCTTTTTATCGGTGGACGTTTTGTTTCTTAAAAACGCTTTGGCATTAAATCAGGAACCATAAAATTAACAGAACTTGACTCCTTCAGCGAAGAAATTGCATTCCTTTCACTGTTATGCTTAGTGAACTGTCCCTAGCACATTTTTGAGCACAACTGAAAGCCAACCCAAGGCAGTAGCTCCTGTGAGATGTGTTATAACATTCGTAGAACTCCTTATTGCAGTCGCGACAACAGAAAAAGAAACATTTAGCCCAGTATGTCTGCTGTTGGATTTCAATTTTCCCTGATTCATCACAGAAAATTGGGCTGCTTTCAATCTGCAAAAGAATATCAAGTACATTTGTTTTATTTCAAAAATATATTTTGATTACGTGAGCTACTGTCTACACTAAAGAAATATTGTGCGCAGCCTCTATCCCAAAATCTATCGTCTCGTCTTTCCATCACTTTCTCTGTCTCTCTCTGGCCCCGTCAGGGAAGGGGAGGGGGGGGAAGAAAGACCCTGGGACCAAGGATTATGAGTATTTTCCTCATTAAGCTATGGATCTGCTTTATATCATAATATTAAGCTGTAAGTCTTGCATGCTTTGCCGTAGCAATTTAAGATAAAGCGGTCAGCGATATTCTTCGAAGAACCTGGTCCATTGCTGTAATCTCCCCAACAATTTATCAAGTCTCACCTGAGACTCCTAAGCAAAGGTATTTACAGTATCAGGAAGAATTTCTTTGAACAGGCCGAGCCAATTTTAGACATAACACAGTTTGTTTCTTCAAAGACATGTTTATTTATCTGTTACGATCATTACAAGCATAACTTAGGGAATAATTAATATTGTCCTTAGTAAGAACAAGACCTCGCAACATCACTCTGTTACATTTCACCACGAGAGGTGTGTCTTTGACACAGGTAACAGTTTATTACACTTAATATCGAAACGACTTTGTTTAGTTCTCAGATCTTCTACAGTCACCTACAGTCACAAGGGACTGGGAATGAAAGATCGGTTAACTGTGAAAGTTCTCAAGAGGCTTGTTCGCTTCCAAACAATTGCGCATACACTTGTACGATCCCCTGTAACAGTAAGGCTTGCCTCCATTGTTTTCGTTTCCGTCCGTTGCGACGCACGTTAAATGATCGGAATTGCACTGGCGACAGCAATTGAACATGCGCGGACTGAGGAAATCACAGGAGCTGTTTTTGAATACAACTGTTGAGCCCAGGACACAGTTTATTGGCGTGTCTTCATGATTATGGAGTTCACTGGTTGGCTGTTGAGAAAATCAGATCAGATTAAAAGCAGGTTATCTACAAAACTCTGATATTAGGCTGCGAATTAAAGGTAAATTGAAACCTAGATTCGTCCAGTTTCTCGAAAAGAGGGCATTTCTCAGTTTTGCCGCTGGAAATAAAATTGAGCCAATTGAAAGTATATCTGGAAGAATATGAGCTGTGATTGGTCCAGAAAGCTGACTTCCATTTTCGCTCTCGTTTCTTCATCCAATCTATTGGCAATTAAGCTCTTAGGGAACATGGATTTTTATCATGTCTCGCTCCGACTTTGTGTTTTTTTTGCCGTGATTCATGCATTTTACTCTCTCTATTGTTAATTCTCAATTTTCTAATGGTAGTTTAATATTATTTCAATTACACAGCAATAAATGTATTATACATAATAAATGCAATGCTATCCTAAGAAGCAGCATATATGCATGCATGCATAACTCAAATTTTCTCGACAATTACCGTGAACACTGTAGCAGTTGATTGCGTGCTTTAATCTTATTTGCGAAATTAGAAGATGACATATTCAATAAAAAGGCAAATGAATATTCAGAGAAACAAGAAACTCTATTTACCGTTCTGTGGTCTGGTACTTTTGCTCCTGTGACTTGACGCTAAGAAGCCTACACTGTAGTATTTCCCTCACGAGGCAGATGAATAATCGGAGCCAGTAAGAAAAACCGAACGTAATATTCAACCTTACATCGCTCTGCTTTTATCAGATAGAAAACTCAATTGCGTGCGAGAAGGCTGAGGGCCGCGCGAGCTATCAAAACAACGCATCTCTCTTGCCATACTGCTTGCCGTCATTTATACTCGGGCTGGTGAAGATGATTGAATTTCGCAAAAGATTTCTCTAGAATCTTTCTCGCGGTGATCAGCAGCAAGTGACAGAAATGTAAGGGAAAGTTTGCCACCTGAATTATGCGGCTCTCGTGCTGAAAGCTCCCTCATTTAAAAAAGAGAAGGATACATACATGTAGCCATCTTTGCGCAGTTTTAACGACATTTTCTCCTACTTTCATTTAAGACACGATGTTCTATTAAAATTGCACATGGTCAAATTTCTTGTATAGATACAGAATGGGTGTTTAGAACTGCTTCGGAATCTTGCAAGCCTAATAGCGCGCCAGGTGTATTGTAGCCTCCTTGTTTAGAGAGTGGTAGCTAATCAGTAACAAGTAAACTGCCCAGAATAATTTCGTAAATTTTTCCTGACATTTCATCATCGTCCATTTATACCTCTCAGTAAGGAGCTGCTCGGGATTTTGCTCATAAACACAATTAAAAGACCATGCCATGCTCTAACCCGAAACTCTCATCCCCCCCCCCTTCCTCACCACCCCCCCCCCCCCCCCGAGTTTATCCGGATTCAAACTTACTTTCCACTGGGTCGCCGAGTCTGTGTAATACTCTTTCTTATCTCATTACTAGAAAATTACCTGAGTGGGGTTTAATGTTGGTAGAGTCGTTGGTTGAGTTGTTGGTTGAGTTGTTGGTTGAGTTGTTGGTTTCTTCGGTCTTGATATTGGTGTCGGCAGAGTTGCAATGGCTTGACTTGGTGATGGGGTGGACTGGGGATATGAACCTGAAAGATTTAAAATCAATTTTTTTTACATGCTCAAATTTTGGAATAGAAATGTAGAAGTCAAAACATTTCAGAGCTTCAAAAGTTATCTCTGACGCAGAGAACATAAATTTTTGGGGACAACTTTTTGCATCTGTGGCAACGCACATGTTAAAAAAAGATTAATTTGTGCGATTTATGATTTATCGTGACACATGTATCATCTCTTTTTAAGGGTGCGCCCGTGGTGAGGTAGTAAATTATATCTGCCGGAATAACGCCTGTTCTCTCTCAAGAAGAGCACTTGACCTCGGACTTTATTCAAAGGATTCTTCAAGATACTTACATGAATTAATTCCTTGAACCTTGAAGAGAACACACGTGGTCTTAAACGGCGAATCCGAATTCCGAGCACCACATTGCACTGCTACTCTGACCAGACGGCCAGCAAAACTCTGTGGCATTGTAAGGCCAGACTTGAGCTGAAAATTAGGGAAACAGCAGCTAAGCTGATGACACAGTAAAGTGCGGTGGCCACGTCGCGTATTTTGGACAAATTTTCCCACAGTTTTCAGTCATCGTATTAATAAATTGCTTTGCCAAAGAGAATAGGAATGTGAATTTTCTTACAGCATACACCTTAATAAGAGAGTGTACAAAGGAAATTTAATTTCTTTGAGGAGAAAAGGAACGAAAAAAATTTTACGAGTTCTTAAAATTTGGCTCAGTAGATGAGTAGGTTACAGCACCCAGTTTTAGAATTGTTTTTATACCTTTATGGAGAGTTGACTGATGGACCAGCCACTAGTTAAATCTATGGTGTCCGCCACATTTTCCAACTTCCATGTTCCGTCACACCTTAGGTAGTTAACATGAACCTCATCTTTAAAAAAAAAGCTGCAGTTCTGGTTGGCAGGCACGTTGATCGTTTTCTGACGAACGGAACCGGATGGAAAAAACGGCAGTGAACTATCATCTGTCTCATCTGCAAACAGTAAATCACAGCCTGAAAAAAAAAAACCAATAACAAATAGCGTTTTAAGTCATGATGCAGATTTGAATCCCATATCATCCAACTCATACCCAAAGTTCTTTGTTGACATGACATATTGGTTTGGATCATCATTGATAAAGAGGTCGTTGAAAAGCATCCGGTTTGAGGTAGTAATCAGGCAATAGCGCCTCCTGAACGCATTCTACTATGATGATAATCATGTCATAAAAAGGAAAAAATAAAGCCATCTAAACTAATATTGTACATCTAGTTAAAACAAAGGAGCGGAAATGTGACGGACAAACAGACAGATGGCTGTGGAAGGTGACTGTAGGGAAATGTATGGATGAGGAAAAAAATATTGCTCTAACAAAGGATTCGGAAACTGTTAACTTTTCACTGCCAAGATCTCATTATCGATTCTCCCCACTGTCTTCCACACAAATTTTAATGGCGTTGATTTGGAAAAATTGGTACTGGATCAACTAATAATCCCCTAACTGATATTTTCTTTATTCTCATTCCTTATCTGCATGTTGTTGTATTAATGTTACAAGGAGAAATTCTGTCTTGATCCCTCATGGCAGCTAAGGGGTTAATGAAACTGAAAACATAACGGTGGAGTTCCACTCCAAAAGCCAATACAAGTCAGCATCACGTACATAATATATTGTACACTTGTACAATATAATAACGCTTCAAAATATGTTACGTGATCATTGTTATCACTTAAGCGATATTAACTTTTTTGTTTCCGAACTTGTTATTACTTTACCCCTTTATTCATTTATAAACAATCCTAATTTAAAAGATATGTAGATCAAAACAGCTTTCGGACAAAATCTGTCAAATTTCCCGCGTCAAGGAATGAATAATTTGAAAAAAAGAAAAATCACAGTTAGGTTTTTTTACGTTTGGGTGTAGCGTGTGTGTTATTTCTGAAATTAGTCGATATATATATATATATTTTTTTTTTTTTGAAGCTACTCCTTAAACTTTTGCGTCATTTTCTCTTTGCAATTTTCTGAAGCTTATTTTTACGCCGTGGAGATGACAAGATGTTCGATCTGTGGGACCAAAAAGCCCAAAAAGGCAACTAAGAAGGAACGCAGAAGGCTAAGGATCATGGCAGGATTAAAATGGATTCTAAATAATCAACTTGAAATAAATATAATGAAAACAAATCAGCGACAGAGTACCGTTTAAGAACATCATTGCATTAAAACAGCCTTAAATCACAAAATATACCTGCATTTCGTCGAGCTTCAGAATTTCGCTCGCATTGGAAGTCTTCTTCGTAAAATGAAAAGGTGTTTGGGCAACTGCACCAGCAACCTCCCAGCGGGTGGGCTCTGAACAGGCTGCATGATGGACGAGAAGAGGGACATAAGGAGCCTGACAAAAGAAAATCGTCCGTGGGAAAGCTGGGTAATCGTTCCATTTCGATCAAAACGGCGAAGGATGGGTCTGACAGAGCTACCAGGGGAATAAATGTCCAAAATATGTCCATCAATTTAAAACGGTTCTTAACGAAACTGTGCATTCTGTCTTCGTCAACAATTAGGCATGTCCTTCAAGAAGCGAGTTGTTGCACGGTATCCTTTGATAGATGTTGAATTATGTGGAGGTTTTCACCGTCAATTCTTGAGTGCAAACACCTTAACTTTTCAACTCTTTCGTTTACCCAGTATGAGTGCAATTTCAATGGATGAACTAAACAGTGACTGATAGAGCTCAGGTCGCGAAAAATGACTTTTTGGAATGAAACTGCAAACCAATATCACACAATATATATTGACACAACAAACCACAAAATTCCTGTGTAAGAATTGTTGACCAATACAAGCTCTGACATACTCAACCATGAACATACGCGTGCATTTTCATTCTAACGACGTGCTTGCCTTGCATTGCAAACATTCCATTTCAAATGCATGTTTTTTCTGGATTTATCATAGTATTGCGCTGCAATAAGAGCCTGTGAAACATTTACGCTATTTTTTAGAGTTAACAGATTTCAGGCACGACGCCAAAATCCTGACGCTAGTAAGCTATTGCGTTTACAAACTGGTTTCTTTAACCGCTCTATCTTAACTTGCAAAACTTATTCTTAAGAAGAGCTATGCATTACGTGAAAAACGCTTTCGCCTGGCCAGCTCTGACAAAATGATCATATAAGTTATAGTATTTATCCAAAGACAAAAACAACAACAACAACAACGACAGAGTTGAGCCTTCTGGAGCATTCAATTTGGTCTAATTCCAGAAAGAGAGAACATGATCTCATCTTGCGCCATGTATTAGCATGATACGCTATGACTGCTACCCGGTCAGGGGGCGAACTACAAACATTACATAGCTTTGGTGGAAATTTTGTAATTCCGCTATGACTTTTTGAGTCCAAGACATCTATCACAAGCCTCTGATGAAGATACGAAAGGCATGACGGGAAATACTTCTTAGGGCCTTGATAAACTGACCTGCCGAACGGAAAACATGGAATTTTAAGAGCCATTGTCGGTCAATTGGTGAATTAGGGCTATTTTCACGGAATTCATGGAGCATTGAGTTTGGCAGGGGCGGCCCAAAGTTCTTCATCCTTTATATATTAATTCGTTATCGCCGCTGCAATTTGCACCCAGCAAACATGGAATGGCTGCAGAACTAAAGAAACAGTTTAAAATACACCACAATGCAAAATGAATTATTTGAAAAAAATTTTTTTTAAGATCTTTACCATACCGAGGGCAAAATAAAGTACTGATAACATCAAATGAAAGCCTGGGCTTTCTGTGTTGTGAACGGTAAACATATCAATATCCCAGACGTGCCGGAAAACTGCACTTGAGTGGGGTCAAGAGAGTATAATGGGGGGCGGGGGGGAAGGGGGTGTAAAGAAGAAGAGAGTCCCTGGAAACGATGCTGACGCCTCGTTTGAATTAAAGTGAGCATATAAGACATAGTTGTTTACACTTTGGAGCTAGTTGCCAAGATTTAGTCAAGGGGAAATTAATAGCCATGCTAACGACTATTTTTTTTTATCGGTTGCTTTTTGGTTTTCTGTTTAACTAAGAGATTATAGACAATTTGTAAACTCTCGGTTTATTCTGCATGTTAGGAAACGTAAACTGAAAATCGGCCATTTCTTAATTTCTTACAACCAATGTTCTAAAGCTAGAGTTTTTATAAGACCATTAATTGAAAATAATGTGTCATTCTTATGGAAATGCAGGTAATCTTTGCAAGAGGACTTTTCGGAAGCCCAAAGTGGCTTTTTATGAGTATTCTAAAGAGACACTTTTTGATGAATTTCCGTCGGCTACAAGTTAATGATTTTTTTTGTCAAAACATTGACATGCTTTTTTCATCAAAAAGCTATTGAAAAAATAAATTAAAGAATCTTTTCGACATATGGCTTTAAAATCATAATAAAGAGCACTCTCTATATTGTTCAGTGCATCTCAGTGCACCATAATCTAAATGTTATAAACGGAGGGAACAAGGTAAGCAAGCTCCTATTTTCCCACCAGTTTTCAAACTCCTCAACGCCTTGAAATTATGAAATAAGCACAACACATAATTCACCAGCAATCTGATCTAGCTAACAAGCATATTGTGAAAGGAGCTGATATTCAGCGAATGACATAGGCATGCTTAGAGAAAAAGAACTCCTGTTGGGAACAGTCGGGCCGACTGTTCCCAACAGGAGTCGAATCTACGACCGTCAAATGAGTAAGTACTGAGCTATATGAAGGAGATTCATGGTAGGTTAAGTCGCTTAACTATTTAGGTCTATGATTACAAATTAAACTTCCTTCATATTGCAAGGATAGGAATATCGATATGTGATGCTTATGAGCATGCAATGCTGATGTTTAGCCAGGTGATTTAAGGTCTTTAATTGAAAGAAGATGTTATTCAGCGAGTAACAGAGGCATACTCGGAAAGTAGAACTCCTCTATAAATGTAAAGGCTCATTTCGTAGTTTTATCATTCGCTCATATTTTTTTCATTCATTTAATGTTGACCTTTGTTACATCGATTCCTGAGCTTTTAACGAATCTAGCGATGATTTTACTGTTACGATCATTCCTGATATAACGGATGATAAAATTATCAATTTGAAATTCTGCAACATGATTTAAACACATAAACACTTTGGCAAGTCTCCATGGAATGCAAAGATCAATTTTGTGTCTCTTTTTTGCAACTTGCGATATTTCTAACCCCATAAGCAAATGAAAGCACGAATCGTTATGAACTTGATTTGTACGACGTGTTATGAGACCAAATTTTAACGCAAGAGCAAAATTTTTGGCCGAAATTTTCAACTTCATACATAGCAAATTGTCGTTGCGACCTGGTTTTCTGGACTCTTTACAACCATCCGAAATGTCACCTTGTGAGTAGGGATTGAATGATGCAACGAAAGCGATGAAGTGTTTTCCAAACGAGCAGGAGTGACGGTAATCGAGCCAAGAAAACCACGATTTTCTTTTTTTTCCTTGTCCGTACATTGACGTGATGGCAAATTTCAATGTGGCTAAGCTTAAGTCCAAATTTATCTTTGTGGATTTAGCATTCAAATGTGCGCTTCATTTTCATCTTGATTTTTGTTTGCAAACCATCTTTCTTCCCGTTTCAGTTCGATATACCTCATGATCAAATCAATTAATCAATCAACCTATGATGTGCCAAGCCTATCCAAATATAATAAATCTCTCTCATTATGCAGCTGAAAGCGCCCGTGAGCAATATGAGGCGATTCCTGTAATCTGATTGGCCACCCAAACGGGCAAGATGGGCCCATCTTACTCGGATGGGATCGCTCGTCTTGATCTCGCGCAAGAAAAAGATTGCGTGGAGCGAACTTACCAAGTTCGTGATTTTTTTTTACAATGTCGGCAATGAAGTCGCAAGAAAGCGAAGAAAAAAATAAAACATTTTAAGACTCTTATGGTTTCACGATCGTGCTACAAATACAGTTCGGTTTCTTTCCCGGCTCTCGAAATAAACAAAAGCAAGTCATTCTTGATTCTTATTATATGAAAAATTTTTCGCTGTATAAACAATCCGTCAATGACCAAGCTTGTTCGGTCAAGATAGCTGGATATTGGCATAATTTTTTTTTTTGTGCTTTTATGGACCACGACTTCGCCTCGGTCCATTAAAACGCAAAAAATGAACTCAAGCAATATCCAGCCATCCTGACCTCACGCTTGGTCAATAACACATACATGGTATCCGGTAACCAAAGATCTCTGCCAGCACATATTTATCAAGCAGCAATTATAGCCGGAATTGTCATCTAGGTCTTTCACGTGCAGATTGCTTATGGGACCCTATCGATATCAGATATAATACTTCGATTTTCTTTTAAGAAAGCTAAGAAAAGACTGAGTCGAATTTTTTAATTTCCAGTCACTTAAAATCCTCAAGCCACGAGACTTGATGCTTTCTCTTTTGAGGAAACTAAGAGTGCCAGAACGCGCGGACCATTGATAATAACTGTGTTAGTACCATCACATGATCTATGATTGGAAAGAAAACGGGAAGGCGAATAGATGTATTCCTTAAAATTATAAGGCAAGCTATTCCACGACATACAACTAGAAGGTCACTGTATGGTCGATATCTGCTCTCACGGTGTCTCTACCGGTCAGACGTAATTTATCTCCACGTTGCCTATTCATATATTATCTATTATACCTAATCAGCGTTATAATTACAGATATTTTAGGAAGTAGATGTAGAGGTTTATTTCGGTCTACGGAGCAGGGTATGATTTGGAATATCACTACTCCCCTTGGGAGGGATGTTAGTTCATCACAGGTGACCACTCCGACTCACCCACCCTAAAAAATTTTTGTGTGAGAGGCAGTCAGTGAAAAATGTTGACAAAGAACATAACTCAATATCCTTGTAAAGTTGTAAGCCACAAAGGCTTC
Source organism: Pocillopora verrucosa (assembly GCF_036669915.1). Taxonomy (NCBI): domain Eukaryota; kingdom Metazoa; phylum Cnidaria; class Anthozoa; order Scleractinia; family Pocilloporidae; genus Pocillopora; species Pocillopora verrucosa. The sequence goes on along the minus strand of NC_089316.1, from coordinate 1,993,482 downwards.
AAAACAAGTGATTTAGTGCAAATACAAGATCTATTATCTTACTAACTTTCCCGTTCCCTTTCTTCTCGCCAAGTTCCCGTATGTGACGATGTAAAATTTTAATCCTTAAAATACAGAATAAATCAGGTTAACCATCTTTCATTTGTGGATGATTTACCTGTCACAAGGGAAACAAGTTTTGCTTTATCAAGAAATTATCCATTTATCAATTTTTTTAACGATTTTAACCCAAGTGAAACTGTTTAGAGATGACCGTAATAGCAAAAAAATCTTGCTACGAGAAAAAAATAGAAACACTTGAATATTCAAAGAGTTTGACAATCATCAAGTCACCGATATCGGCATCCTTTTCTCCGCGTCTTAGTTTTTTTTCTGAAAATTATTACTCCTACCTTTGAAATGACATCTTCTTAAATTTGCTATCATTTATGGAAGACACTTTTTCATTTAAGCTTTGTCGTGGAATTTAAGCAAAAACTCTGGAGGAGGATGCGCGTTAAAATATCCTAACTTCGTGGGTGGTAGTGACATATAGTAGTGACATTATGTCGCTTACAGAGTTGGTGATAGAAAACTGATATTTTTCCAATTTTTCGAACAGTTTAGCTGAATTGTTGAGTTTTTCTGTTATTAAATGCAGGTTTAGCGACATTTGCATGAAAAAGACACACAAAAAAAGCAAATAAACCAAATTATGTTCAGCTAGAAACTTATGAATAACAAAATATTGACAGGTCGGTGTTGTGTGTTTATGACTCTCGGCCCTCTATTACGTAAGAAAGCCACAACATTACTAGACAAAAGGTCTTGGAATGAGTAATTACACACTTCAAGCATCAGAGTGAATGAATCAGTATTCACGTGCGATATCAAGCAGAACACATTTTAACCGCGCGCTCAAGGCCATGTATTGACACGCACCCACTTTTGAAGGTTATCAGCTTGTTCTTGAATAGTCTTTATCCAGGAGGAAAAAGAGGTGTGTAATTTTATATTAACTTACTCAGCTTATTTTTCAGTGAGGGATTGTGCTTTTTCTCTTCGTTTCGTGTAATGCAGTTAGATGTCGTTGCGTAGATTGTTTTGTTCAGCAGTGGGTAACCATTTTCTAGTGGGAATTAATTTTGTTTTTGTTATCGAGTATTAGTATTTTGCACAGACGTTTTTGACTGTATAATGTGAGGTTGCTTGTTCGCTTTTCTAACAGATGAAAGAAACATAGCGAAAATCTTTTCAAACGAATTTTCGATGGCATGCCAACAACTAATTGTTCCTTGCTAATTCAGAAACTTGAGGTATAATATTATCATGAGCACAAAATATTCTTATTAATTATTTTATTCACTTAAAATAATATTGAAGCTTTTGCTGCTTCGAAATATCATGCGATTTCAGCACAAAGAAATTTACAAAGTAATGCATGAAAAGGCCATTAGTATATTTAAAGTATAACAACTGTTGAGTGTATGGAGAATATTTCGCCATGTGGCTTTGGCAGTAGACTGCAACAACACTTGGAGGTCTTAATCCGGCGATGGCTTTTACGGCTTACGATTAAAATTTCGGCCGTGTTACGGCTAACGGTTAACCCAAACTAACCCAAATGACACAATGTAGAAGAGAAGAAAAATTTTTGTTTAACTTTAGTTAAGACTAATGGTTACAATTTGTCAACTTTTACGCCTAACGGTTACATATTCTGGCCATTTTACGGCTAACGGTCAACCTCCAAATGACACCCTCTGCCGAGCGATAAATTATTGATATAAAGAAATTTATAACAACGCATGACGAGGCCGAAACATGACTCAGACATTTATCAAACTTCACATGTCATACATTAGTAGCAATATTGCTTCACTGAAGATTTTGTTATTGCATTTCTGCGTTTAAAGTAGGGAAAGAAGACAAATTTGAGCAGAACAGAGTGGAAAAGATATGGGGTTACGATGAGGTGATGGCTTTTAGGGAAAAAGGCCCAATTTTTCGGCTGTTTTGCGGCCAACGATTAACCCAATTGAGACCCTCAAAATATGGATATTCAGTTCCTCTAAAATCTATTTAGTAACAAAATAATATACCTTGACAAAACTCACTTCAACTTTAACAAGTTTGATGACTTTGCGGAATAGTTGAGAGGTAATTGCCCTTGCATTTATAAACCAAACGTTAAGAACTCATTGCGCACGATGTTTGTTTGTTTGTTTTCTTTTCTTTGAAGGGACATAAGCTTTAGAGAGCGATTTATTCGTAAAACATTGTGGAAAAAATCAGACCACGTAATGCATTAATTTTCTCTGAAAAACAAACCAGACAGTAGAAAGGTAAGTACATAATGCAAAAAAGATTTTCATCCAAGACTATGAGGGCAACCGAGATATTTTGAACACGAATAATTCATTAAATTTCCGGTTAAATCTGGCTTTTTCCGATGTCTGGAACACAATTATGAACAAAGAGTGAACTTACGTAAATGCACGAGGGCGTAAACCTTAAATTAAAACTTCAATCCGATATCAATCTTGGATTCAAATTGTAATTATTTTTTTCATCACATAACTAGAATAATGTTTCCCCCCAAAGATCAAATCAGTGCATATGTGGGTTTCGATTAATGGAAAATGCACTTTAAATATTGTTTTTTGTTTTTCCTGTTGTCGTTTTCATAAAAAAAAAAAAAACAATTATAAAAAATCTAAAATGTTTTGTTTGGGGGATCGTAGGGGATGGTGTTTCTGGTTAAAATTACAAATCCAGCCCTTAACTCTTTACACACTAACATCATTATGCATATTCTCCATACTGTTCTCTAGACATTACCTAAGTTCTAAAAAGGAGAATTTGGAAAACCATCCAGAGCTTCGTTAGTTGCTGATCATTTCCTTTGTTCTCGTGACTTAAACATTTGATTCAGGGCTGATATTGTAAGGAGAAATTAGAACCTTGTCACTCCTGGGGATTAAAGGATTAAGGAGTTCTGTCTTGCGTTGTGTGACTCAGTAATAATTGCATTCTGGTTTAATTTATTTGTAAATTAATTGCTATCGCTCGCTAAAATCAGACATCACGTAAATGAACTGGAGACCGCTATGTCTGTTAATGAAAGTGAAAGTAATGAAAATCATGAAAAAAATTTAAACATTAAGAAGAGGGTAATGGCTTTTTTGGATAACGGTTAAGATTTGTCCATTTTACGTCTAACAAATAATTTCTTTTCATTGTGTTTAATTGAAAAAAATTTATACGATTTACCTTTTTTGCGTCTAAATTTATCAATTTTTACGCCTGATGGCTAAGTGTTTTGGCCGTTTTACCGCTAACGGTTAACCCCATTGAGATCCTCTTAGACCAAAGAGTGGAAGAAAGACAGAATTTCTGAAGGCCCTTTGACTGACAGGCTTACTCAATTTTCGTGTATTGTACTTATCACAGACTCTCCGCCTTCTTACCAATTCGAATCTGGTGAGTACTATTATAAAAAGGTTAAGTGAAATGATTAATTAAAGCCGCCTTCGAAAATCAGCCCCCGCTAGAGTGCAAAATTTTGATTGTGCTGTAATTTGATTTTACCACGCTTACGCTGAATTGTATTCAGACTAGAATTACATTTGTCTATTTCCTCACCATTTCGCAAGACACCGATAATGGACTGAAAATATAAACAATAAGCTTTTAATTTTGTATTTCCTTTTAGTCGATCGGTTTATCAAAAGCGTTGCTAACTGATGACTGACTCGAATTTAAATAAATTTGTTGCTCCAAATTTATCACTGTCATAACTTAATTTCATTCTTTAAGCGCAAGCAGTAGTTTATTAGGCTTGAGGCCGGATGAAATCCAGTTATCGCTTTAGCAGTGGAAGGAGAGAAATTTTTTTTGTGAATTTTCTTGCGGAAGATTTTCTTTATATTCTATCCTAAACTCTACTTAGGATTGATTCTCTTCTAGCGTTTCCTTCAACATTCAGTCATGACAGCGTGACGAATAAAAGATTTTGAATGCAGTTAGCGTAAGCTAGCAACTTTATTGTCTTCGAAGGTAAGACAAAGTATATTTTGGATCATCCCACAACGAGGAAGTATGCTAAAGATATATTAGATGCCTTATCAGTGAGAGATCGCTGAAGGAAAATTCGCAAACCGTTCTCTAATGTCATTCATGTTTGTTATTCAACAAATATAAACAAAAATTCCTACTAAATGTGTCCAATTCGTCTTTTCCAAATTAAAGTAGCATATATTACATTATACGAATACTTTTTTATTATGAAATCATACATTTCTTCATTATTTTTCGTTCTATGTTGATTAATTTTTTTGTATACTAAGTGTATTTACACAAGAAACCAGTATATGTATGTATGTAGGTATAGTTTGTGAGCATCGTGGAGATATAGTGTGTGATTTGTATTTCTGTTTTGATACATTGCACTCGATGTGGTTTATACACAACTTCGCTCTGTGTGTTCTTTCCTCGCCTTTAGGTACAAATCATCTTTATGCCGTTATTTTATAGTGAGTGATCATGGAACAGCTGAGCAGTAACTTATGACAAGTAGATAATAACGAGGATAAAGAGTCAGGAAACGCTTAGCAAGAACAATGATCTGAACAGCTGGGCTGCATCTGATTGGATAAAACCACGAGAATATGTTCAAAAACGCCTGCAGATATCCGCAGTAGAGTTCGTGCCTCAGCTAGCAGCATGTGGGTAGCGTTTGGGTTTGTCTTCGTCTCATGTAAGTAAATATTATTCTCATCATCCTACAGCTAGTTTGATATGCATTGGTCTGGTATTTGCTTCCTAACAAGAAGCTCTGTTTTTATTTCTAGTACTGATCTTAAAAATTTGGATGGGGGAGAAACATCTGTTAAGAAAATAAAAAATATGAAAAAATTAAACTCTAGCTTTGTGATGAGCTAAAATATGAAAGAACACATTTCGAAAAGAGGTTTCAGCGATGAAAAAAAATGAAACATTTTTTTTATCTCCACATCGTCTCAAGAGAGTGGTTTAACGATGTGTATTTGCTTATTCGAATGATGAATGTATCATCAGATGTATAGAGTTGGTCCTTTCATCATCGTCGCAACCAAAATGTGTAAACGAGGTTGCACATCTCTTTTTGGCAAACTGACGTAGGCTGGAATGAAATTCTGTTTTGATGCATCAAAAGATTTTCCACCTTTGTCAGGAAAGCTTGGAAAACTTTGCTAAATAAAATAATGTACGTTATAAAAACAAAGAAACTTTCAGAGACTTGCAAAATTATCCCGAAAATAATACTTTTGTTTTTAAACAGTGGAAGTAACCACTAAATACAACTGCAGCAGAGTGGTTAAGAAACAAAACGCTTTAACTTATGCATAAAATCATAAGAAACATTTCCGTAGTAACCATCTGTTTCAGTGCTATTGCATGATAAGTTCCTGAAGAAACCCTGGAGTATGCTTTTTTTTCCTATTCATATGCTAAAATGTTGAAACAGCGATCATTTGTTTGCTCGTGTTTCCAGCATAAACGAGAAAAGAAATTAATTCCTAATCTCTACGAATCTCAAGTTTAATTCCAAAAAAAGTAAAAAGCCTTAATAAGAATTTTTTTTGTTGTCTGTTTATTTATTGGTTTGTATGTCGTTGTATGTCGAAAGCTCTGGTTTTGTTTGTTACCGCGCATCTTATGAACCATGGCATAGGTATTTAGCGATGCTCTTATTTTCTAACATGAAGTGAGAAAAAAATGTGAGTGTCTTGAATTCAAAGATTTGACTTTTATGATGATTTGGCTCTTGTTTTAACGCATAATAATTTTTTCCTCACTTTTCAAAATGACATCGCAAAATACTAGTTTTATCAAATTGTCGTCGTTTTTACGCTACGTTTGCTGGTATTGTTCAAACTTTTATTCTCAGAATAGATTAATATCAACAAAAATCACACATCAAATTATGATGTAAAAATCAGTGATGTCTGAAAGGTATTTATACTTTACTAAATGCAAGTCCGCTCTTAGAGATAAACGCGAAAAGTTTACCCTTACATTATCTCAGATGTAGCAGGCTACACAGAGGCAAGTGAGTACAGCATACATGATGCAAAGACCCTCTGGTCAGCAGCTGCCGAGAACTGCAAGCGGAATGCTTCACTATTGGCTGTTCTTGATTCTCAGTACAAACTCGACCAGCTGGCTAATCGTCTCCCGTCTCAAGGAAACAATAATAGAAATAGGTATTGGATCGGACTTGTTTACAATGGATCGACGGGACAATTATTTTGGAGTTCTGGTGTTGTTGCTGACAAAGTATTAATAACCAACTCTAGCTGCAGAAAACAGCAGACAGCGCTTAAACCAAATGACTTGTGTTACTTGGTGAAGAAGGGTCACTCTATTTGCTTTGAAAAGCAAGAATGCAACAAGAACCATCGGTATGGTTACATTTGCCAACCAGTTACCAACAGAGGTAATTATTTAATGATAATAACAACTGCGTTTTAGCCCAAAATGCACAACTGACCTAGAACAAACAATTGATTAGCGGCCAGCATTCTAAGGAAGCAGTTGCAAAACATTACGATCACCTAAAAAAAGGAGGAAAATGATTTCTCTCATTATTCCAATGATAATTGCAAAATATTTTGTAAAATGCTAAAAAAAAAGGATACAAAAATCTCCAGATTTATCCCTGAGAAATTCCCTTGAATCTGACTTTTGAAATTTGACGTTTTTGATATATTAGTATCGCCCACCACATCAAGTAGTCCAGCACCAACAGTCCAAGGTACCACTTCAAGGCATAATACAGCAGCGAAATTTAATGTCTCTGTAGGCCTTAAAAATCCGGTGAGTACTATAAGCACGTTTAATCAAAAATCGTTCAGGAGATATCTCTTACTTACAGTCTCTTTCCAAGGACATAGTCAAGCGTTTCTATCATCTCTTTTCAAATATAACTGCCTCAGTCTGACGGAGGCCTAACGCATGCAAATTTTTATTTTCAACAGCTGTCGAATTTTTCTTCCGTCATGAGTTCCCTCAATCCAAAAGATCCATTTTCTTTAAAGGTAAGCTCTCACTAGCTCCTGTGCGCTTGCAGGATCTAAGTAAAAACTTTAGCTTCAAACTTTGTCCAGCGAGAGTTTTATTTATGACAATTAATTCTCCGACAGAACAGATCATCGTCTATTATAAATATATCATATATGACGCAACTCATGCTATTATTTTTAAAATTCTCATTCACAGCTTGCGACAGATGCATTTAGAGGCTTTGCCGAGTCCTTAAAGTCAAACCGCGATAAAAGAGGGAGGAAAGTTAATTTGATTTATTCCGCTCAACTTATTGAAGAGTTTGCATTCAGATACGCGTCCTTCAACTTGAATTCAACCAGGAATGAAGAGAGGACCGAAAACGAACACATAGGTAAATCACCGTCTTCAGGTGACCAAAGGTTTCCAAGGCGCTCGTATCCTCTTTATTCAAAATTTTACGAGATCCTGGTTTGTAAAGACGCAGAAAAGTTGCACTTACCATTTTACTTGTTCTTTTTTATTTCCAATTTGTAGTCTTACAAGTATCATTAGTACCAAAGGGTTATCGTCAAAATTTCACATTTACAGGAGCGAAGGGCGTGGACGAAGAAGCGAGAATTACTCTTCCTTCTTTTTTATTTCAAACCAAGGGTAAATATGTGAATAAGCAATTTCCTTGTCGAAAAACTAATTCCTCAAGCTTATGTAAATGTATACTGGCATGTGCAATGCTGCTTCTGCTTCAAAAGATAAAAAAAAATGGATGACGTTCAAAGTTTTCAAATTTCTCTTCGTTCCTCGACATTCCGCATTTATATTTTGTTCATGATTATTGATTTAATAGACGCACTGTCAAGAAGTACTCTGTCTCTTCTGTCTGTTATTCTGATTCCCACTTTAGCTATATCCCTAGCAATGTGTGTATTATATCTTTTCCTTCTCGTAAAATTTTTTGCCTTCATTTTCAGAGACTATTGCGGTTAATGTGTTATACAGAGATCTCCATGAATTTCTCGACAACTTGGGCTCCGGGTAATTCCTATTACAGATTTGGTAGTCTTTTGATGTGTATTCATCGAAAAAAGTTGATTACGTGTCCTTGTTGGGACTTACAATGTTCGCCTGTTTCACAGGGAAGGTAAAATTCACTCCATGATCCTGGGAAGTGACGTTGGACCATCTAAACAGAAAATTTTCACAGAAAACGTCACAATCGTTTTCCACACTTTGGAGGAAAAGGTAAATGAAATAAGGTCACTACTCATTTATATATGACTGTTTTTCTATTTAAAAAATCATCATAATTGAGGTGCTTTTGTCGTTTTAGGGAAAGTACAAGAAATCAAGGCTAGATTGTGTATTCTGGCAGTGGAATAATTCCCTTCCGTAAGTAGGCTATTTTCCGAAATTCGAAGCCTTCGCATTGATCTCAAATTCCCAATTTTAAGACCACTCTTTCATATTAAACAGTCGTGTAAACGACTGTTTAATATGAAAGAAACGATCAAAGATAAACGATAAACGATCAAAGAATGCTCCTTCTTCGAGATTGTCTATTAAAGCTTCATTTGGAAAAAAAGGTCTCCTTGACAAGTTTTCTCTTCTTTTCTCTTTTGCAACTTGAAAAATCGATGAAAATATATTGACAGCTGTCCTTGTCATAAGTTTCACAAGACACTTTATAAACAAAGAAGTTTTCTAATGTGCTTGACTCGACAAGGACAGTTGTCGAGGAAATTCTAAGTGGAATAGGAGAGAAATTGTACTTCAGTTTTCTTTCTGGTTGCTAAGGAAACTTTTAGGTGCAAATGGGAATAAATTGATAAATAATGCGCTTGGTTTTATGACCTGAGTCTGACTGTGATATTGGTTCATTTTCAGAGCTAATGGAAGTTGGTCAGGCGATGGTTGTTCACTGGTGAAATCAAATACGACCCACGTGGTTTGCACGTGTAACCATTTGACGAATTTCGCTATTTTAATAAACATCGAGAAACAAGAGGTACAATTATATATATATATATATATATATATATATATATATTTATATTGCTTGTGTAGCTAGTTTAAGGGGCTTGAAAAAAAGTGTTTTTTCCATTTTTTTCCCTACAGTTTCCAGAGGAACACAAGAAAGCCCTTTCCTATATGACATACATAGGAGTTGGCATTTCATTGCTCGGCGAAACAGTTACTTTTATAGCATATTTCTTACTTCTGTGAGTACCTATAAATAGACCATTTTTCAACTGATTGCTAAGTTTGCCAAACTCTTTAAATAGGAGACGCTGCTCTTCACAATGTTTATCGTGCGCGATACCAAAGCGGGCAATCCCGAGCGAGCAAGATGGGCCCATCTTGCCTATCAGAGCGCAGGATTCGCTTTACATTCCCCACGGGCGCTGTTGGCGATGTGATAAGATACCATATTTCGGGGGTATAGTTTATTCTTCCTTAAAGCTGACCTTGCACCTGGAAGGTCAGCTTTAAGGAAGAATAATAGAATAGAACGGCGTATCAAGAGTATCATTGTATTTTCTAAAACTCTTTATTAAACTAACAAGATAATTTTTTTCTTCTGTTTTTGTTCATGTTTTGATTTTTCATTTTAGATGTTCCAGTCATGATCAACAAAGTCATGTGCATATAAACTTGGTTGCCACCTTAGCTGTTGCTCAGAGTATATTTTTGGCGGGAATCAACGCCACTCATAATCAGGTGACATACCTTTTAAAGTTCCAATGGTACTTAGTATCTATAAATTTTTAAGTCGTATGGTTCTTGCATTCCTTTGAGTAGGGCTTTGAAGCCAGGGCATAGTATATGCTAACGAGATAATCGACTAGAATTGTGGATAGGGTCTTTATAAGGATAACTGAAAGCTGAAACTCTCAGAAACATGAGAATCTTTATTTTTTTTTTACCAAAAAATATCGTTTCAATGTGCGAAAATATCTCAGGATTTACAAAAGCTATCTTATCCTCTTTAGGTACTTTGTATAACTGTTGCTGCTCTGATTCATTACTTCTATTTGTCATCCTTCTGTTGGATGCTAATAGAAGGTGTTATGCTTTATCTACTGATCATAGAAGTCTACAACACTGAGCTCAGATTGCGTCTCTGTTATCTGTTTTCTCTGGGTAAGTATTCCTGAAAGGTGAGTCGCTGACCACTTCCCACACTTGGGATAAAAGAAAACGACTCATTCCCTACATTAACATACTGAAAGGAAAAGCAACAAACACACCTAATTTCAAAGGGGGATGGATGTTGGCCAATCAAATTGATTTACAGCTAAAAGTGTTGGCCAAAACTGACCAATCAGTATCACGATCTAACTAAAGGCTAAAGTTCGAAACGTCAGCTTTAGTAACTCTTTATGGTGACCAATTTAAATTATCAACTCAGTTGATAAAACAAAATTAATTCCTTGAGAATGTTCACTTTGGTACTTGCAGGCTTTCCAAGTCTTGTTGTTGGAGGAACCCTGATATTTGCTTCTTTAAACGAGCCGGGTATAGACCAGTACATAAACAAAAATTGGTAAGAATTATTCGCGTATTTCTCCTAAAACATCATATATCTAAAAGTAAAGCACTTCGCCACGGCAAATATAATTTAGCTAAAATCCGTATTCGTAGATTTTGCTTCGTTTGATCAATCGATCGAACGAATGAATGAAAAACCGAAGGAACAAGCGAGCGAATGAACTACACATCAAATGAACGAAATGACTAAAGAAAGATCAAACGACAATAGAACGAATGAAACAAGACTAGAATTTCACGAAAATATGAATCAAAATATGTGTCATGTACTATTATGATTATACCTACCTCGTAAAGGGAAGTAATTTTAGTTACAACTTGTTTCAGGTGCTGGCTTTCAACAGAGAATTATTATATATGGTCGTTCGCTGGACCAGTAGTAGTTATAAGTTTTGTAAGTATAAATACGTACTGTAAAAGAAATTCACGACACCCTTCGAAAGACTCAAATATATTTATAGAGAGGCGATCAGTGTTCAGGAAAACCTCGTGATAGGACGTAGCTTATGTTGGTGGCGTGATCTTTTAGGACGGGCACGTCACTTAAGTCAGGCGATTGATAACACCTTAACCGTGCTGAAGCTGTAAAAGTTTGTGTTTCTTTACTATATGTAGTAAAAAACCTTAAGGACCAGTAATTTATTGCGGTTTGTCTCTATCCAGGTGAATATGGTTGTGTTTTGCATTGTTGTAAAAGAAATGGTGAACATGACGAGCATGCAGTCAAATAAATTAAGCCGAGTCAAGTGAGTATCAGTAATGAAGTAGTTGTCCTCTCTTTCGCCTTAACTCTTGATGTACACAGAGAGACACATGTACACGTGAAAGACCTAATTTTGGAGTGGCTATAAACAAAAATTTTGACGTAGGAACCAAGTATAGGTTAAATGCGATACAAAGGCTACCATATTACTTTAGCTTAATTTCCATGGCCATGAAATTAAATGAAGAAAAGTAGAAATCGTCTTTAATTTCATCTGGTACAACTGGCGTACAAACGAATAACGAATAGAGGCATTTCTTGTCATCAAAACTGCTTCGTGTGAGAGCTGCTTCATTTTCAAACTGAATTCATTTCTTTCTCTGAGAGGGAAAAGGTTGACCAATCATAACAATTTGACGTTTTCGTCTACGTTTTATCCCAGGACAACCGTAAAGGCTTGCATTGTGTTGTTTCCTCTGTTGGGGGTCACGTGGCTCTTTGGGTTATTGAGTATGATAAATTCCAGTGTCACGTCACAGTACATCTTCACTTTACTGAACTCTCTTCAGGTGAGAATATAAAATACTGCTAAACAAAAAAACTTATTCTTTTGCGTATAGTTTAAGTTTTAAGTTCTAGTTTAACTCCAACATTTACTGTGCTATGTAAAGTGCCACTACACATTGAGGTGGATCATTTGATTAGCTGCAAAGGATTTTGAACAAGTTTCTGTGTTCTCAGAAACGGATTGGAAAATGGTTTTGAATGTTGATAGATCTTTCTGAAATACAAATCAAAAGTAGCAAGGAGTTTAAAAACTGACAAAATATACGTCAAATAAGAAAAGATTATAAAATCCACTACCGTGGATATGATTCCTTACACCAATATTAATTTTTAAAATTATTATTAAGAGTACTATTAGTTTCTTAATGATGTAAGTAATGCGTGATAGCATTAAAGATGATGAACGATATCCTCATTTAGATAGTTCGTGATAAATATTTCATACAATAAAGAAATTTTTCTTTAGACGCAAATTAAGTAGCTACGAACTTAAAGATCGGCGCAAATAGTAATCCATGCTGGCAAGACAGAAAATTATCTCTCGAGGCTGAAACATTGATCTTTAATTTCTAGTATTCTCTGAGCTTGACTGTTTATTCGCATGAGCAACCATGGCAAAAGGAAGCGGTTGGAATTCTAAACATGTTTATTTAATTACTTTCCTCCTAGGGATTGATGATTTTCATTTTTCACTGTGCGAGAAATACTGAGGTAAGATTTTCCTGATCGCATTTGCTCATACTAAAGGTAAGTGAAAAATACTACTGACCAAATCGGTAAAGAAACAATGTTAAGGGCTCCATGGGAAAAGGTACACTTCATATGTAAATAATAGTTTTAGAATTCTTGTTCTCACACTCTTAATGAAGTCACAACCTGTTTCCCTGGCAACAGAATAAGATGAATAAAAGCCAGATTATGAAATTGTCGATGCCGAGAAAAACTAATCTTGAAAAAGTTTTCTCTCTCATTCCTCTAGGTTAAACTTGTATGGAGCAACAAGTTACAAAGGATGAAGAAACGAGCTTGTCACTTTTTTAGAATCCAAGGCCCTCCCCAAACCAACGTAAGCGGAGAAAACATTTCAGACAAAAATAAACCTTCTGAAGTAGAACTTAGCAGAAGGAAAAGCAAGATCGCTCCTGCTGATGGATAGGACAAACAATCACGAGCGATCACGTTCACGCAAACATATCATCACGTCCGAGGTGAAACTTCCAGGAAGGAACGACAAAAATTACTTTAATTAATCGATATGAGGAGGTATCATAATCACAACCAAGTTTCTTCATGACAGCAGTGACTTTGATTTTGAACGAGCGTGCTGGAGACGAATTTTTTTTGTTCACCTAAGATAAACCACATCAAGACATTTAATGCAAAGCAAATACTTCATGATAGGAACAATTTTATCTTGGAAAATGATGAAGTCTTGGACAAAACTGACTAATCGCCATAATCATCTGTCTAATCAACTCCCAGGTCACGTACGTCAATAATTTACATATTGTAAGCTAAGGCAAAATGTATTACCTTGAAAAGGAATCTTTTGTTTTGGAATATAGATATGTAGTATAAGTTATAAATCATAACATTTTAATTTTCCGAGAAATTTTCGTTTATGGAGAACAAAATCGAAGAAAAATAGTAAATTAGTAAAAGGAAGTGATTCTGTAAGCTAATCGCCTGGGTATTGATATTGAGAGTTCAACCAGTTATTTGAAAATTTATTCACAAATAGCCTCAGTAATAATGATTAGTTGGAATCAATTCTCGGATATGTTTTCACATAGGAAGTCTCAAGTCTCTCTGAAAAAACAAAGAATATTACCTAGTTTAAAACATGTCGATCTAATTGATAAATACAAGAACTAGTTCACATATTGTGCAAATTCCTCTCATCTAAGTGAAAAACTCGAAAATCCTGAAGATCACCTTCTCCACCAAAATTAGAAAGGTTAATTCACCAATCAAGCCAAGTGTCTCATTTGTCGTAAACTTAACCCGGAATCAAGGGCATGGTGCGCCAGAGCTTGTCCCCAGACCTCTCGATCAAACGTTTAGCCCGACTTCAGTTTTTCCTACATCTCGTTATCTCGTCACTATTACAAAATGTGGTCCATCACAACGGTCATTACCGATGAAACTTAACTTCAGAATGAAATATTTTCCAGTACTTAAACTTTAAACATTACTGCGCTTTACTGGGAAAATCACTCTCATATTCAGAGTTGCAAATGTTATGAAGCTCTCCAGATGATCAAAATGGCTATCTATCTGTACTAATCCCGACCGACAACTGACAAGGTGTTTGTTGATATAAATGGGGAGTTGGTCTGTACCAAGCGGAGAATCGTGACTTCTGTCATTTGCTACCTTGGAAACCAAAGTCAGGCAAAAATTTATTTGAAAACAGACTTATATACTTTTTATTTATGATTCAAGAAGAATTTAATTATATTACTTTGCTGTCAATGAAATTTGTTATTTTACTAGATGAAACTTATTAAGGATTTAAAACTGATTCATCCTTAGGAAAAAACCGACGCTATTTGAAACCCTTTAAAGCTAATGATCACTCTATCAATTATCGTCTTTGTTGTTGGCGCTCTCTTAAACCAGCGTGAAAAGAAGACATTTTTCGTTATCCTGCTGTTTCATGCTATTGATGCCTAAGAATTTTATCCGAAATTGACTTTTGTTCCTTCACTTACATTTTTTTTCTATTTGTGTTTCAAACATTGAAAACGCAATTCACGGCCACATTCATCGAGCAAACGAAAAGATAGTATTACCAATGAATAAATTTTCGCTACCATCAAAACTCTTTAATTAAAATTGTTTTCGTCGAACCAAATTCAATGAAGTTTGTACTTGGCTGAAATAAAATTTTCTGTGTCTGTTGACAAAGTAAGAAAATTATTATTCGAGTGGTATGGTCTCTCCAACAAACCGTATATACTATATATTATTATTTTAACAGTAGCAGTTGCAATTTAAAAGTAATGCTGAATTAGTTATATTTTTGTGGGAAACAAGATATTGACATCCGGTTCTGATAAGTGTCCAAATGGGAGCAAAAAGTAAACTTCCTTCCAATGAGTTGTCTCATTTCATTTTTAGCTTGAGTACTTTTCACACCCAAACGTTCTCCTCGATGAGTTGGAAAAACAGTCTAGAACTGATAATCTGTCGGAGAAAAGCTTTAAAAGTAATTACCCAGAACCCAAGGGAGGATACTGTTCAATTTTTTTGTGAAAAGTACAGCATGTTGGTTTATTCAGTGTTAACATCGTGGACTTTTTAATTAAAATATTAAATTAAAGGGGTTAAATTGAGCTTTTAGCGTAAAAGAAATGCGTCAGTTCTGATGCAAATTACAAAAAAAAAAAGTGTCTTTGTTTGTGACATGAGCAAACTTTGCAGTCTGGAACATTCGGTTTATTGAACAAGGAATTATTTGATTTTAAGGAAGCGACGAGGTGTTCAAAATTGCATGGCTGAAGAATTGTTCCAAGAAAAATTGAGATCCAGCTAGCATTTTCTCTTCTCAAGAAGCTGTAGACGTAGTTAAAGCCAGTGCGTTGTTTCGTCCACAAAACAGAGTGACAGAGAGAAACAATACAAGGACTGATGAGGACAAGTTTCATTTTATTTTTTATCGATGAAAGACTCACCTGACGTTGGCCGTCAAGGAAGATGAGCATGTGGGCAGGTCGAAAACAAAAACTCAAACAAACGCAGTTATTTCTACATTTGTGTCGCTTTCGCTAAAACGAACTGAACTGGACAAAATCTTAAGAGGTGAGGCATTTGAGGAGAGAGGAATGAAACTTTTCAAAAGAGGCTTCTTTGTTTTTCGACTTTTTTTTGTCGAGTTAAATAATCGAACACTTATTCGCTGTTAATTTGTTATAATTCATATCATATTTTGAAGAATACGAGCATCGGCGAGTACAGCCATGACGGATCGTTCACTTTCGTTAGTTTGCGTGGAATCGTTCATGTTTCTCATCATCAACATTGCAGCAATCATTGGGAACACGTTTGTCGTTGCTGCCATTTCAAGAAACAGGGATCTTCGAAAAATTACTCACTGCTACATTTTAACCTTGGCAATTTCTGATTTGTTCGTCGCAGTCACTTGTATGCCGTTAACTTTGGGTGCTTCCCTGAAAGGTCGCTGGCTTTACAGTGACATCACATGCCAGCTTCAAGGTCACGTGATGCAAGTGTGGGCGTGTTTTTCTTTGACAATCGTGTCAGTGACCGCCATTAATCGATATTATCGCGTTGTGCGACCCATTCGTTACAGAAAAATCTTCACCAAGCGATTTACGCTGGTAACTACGATCTCCCCTCTCGTTATTTGGGCGTGTCTGGACATCGGAATGATGTCTGTTATGGACGCCCGTTTTAAATTTGCCCCGCATTTTTTCTGCACGCCTTATCTCACAAACAAGCTCATGAAGAGAGCTGTTGCTTTGCCTATTTATCTTTCGTTTATCGTAGTCGCCCTGTTCGTAGTTCTGATTTGCTATTTCAAGGTTTATCGCGTTGTTCGTAGACATGTGATTCTGGTTCGGCCAAATATTGTAGGAGCATCGTTTCAACCCGGAAATGAGAACAAACTTTCTTGTCGCGTCGATGAGATCAATGCTACAAAAATGGTTTTCGTTATAATTATGGTCAACTTCCTTCTCTGGATTCCAGTTTGTATAATCGGTGCGCTGTATTTTTGCGACATTGTTATGCCAAAATGGACGCATTTGATGTATGATTACTTGATGTTCATAACAGCTGCGACAAATCCGCTGATTTACGGACTCATGAACAAGGCTTTTAGGGACGAGTATCTTCGAATTTTGAAGTGCAAGAGGAGCGCGAACAACATCAGCTAGTTTGGCAGATTTTGGAACTGTGTAACACACTGAGTTCTACAACAGGTGATGTCTAGGTTACTCCCACAACATGAAGTGAGGAGTAAAAAAGCCTCACGTCTGAGTTACTAGAAACTTGTGTCGTGACGTTTGGCCACATTTTTTAACCTGTGTTCTTATAGAATGCAATGACAAATTAAAGAAATTAATGGTGCCTTAAATATAGCATTTAGAGTTAATAAAGTTCCCGTCAGTTAATTATTTACAGTTTTTTTAGATTTTTTTTGTCTCTGTTCGTGTTTTTTTTTTCATCAGCGCTCAGAACATTTTTGCCACTGACTTTGTTTCTCTTAAATCAAAAAAAAAAAAAATATATATATATATATATATATGCTTTCGACTGTATGCTGTTTTAGTGTACTTGAGTGATTATGTTTTGCATAGTCTTCTTTGACAACAGAAACTGTACAATTAAAAGTTTAATTCGGGAAAAACCACAGGAACCCATGAGTTCATATTGGAACGATGGTTTGCCAAAAAAATTCATTGACTGAAAAGGCTCTCTGAAATTTCATTTCAGATTCAAGTTCAGTTTAATTCGGGAAAAGCCGCAGGAATCCATGAGAGGGCTGTCAGTTTACGATCGAACACATTCAGTTCTTTCTAAAGACTTGAACTGACTCTCTATTCAAAGAGATCAAACAGAGTCTCAATGTGTGTCATAAACAGTTCAACAAAACAACTCATGGATTAAAAAAGCACTCTGAAACCTCATTACAAGTTCAAGTTCAAGTTTCTTTTTTGTCGCTATGAATGAAAGTACTGGTGAAATGATGAAATGAAACCGTCAGCGTGGAAGCTATTGAGAAACTACAGGGTTTTTCTTTTCAATGATGGTCTTCCACTATATTATCTATCATTCACAATTTAACATTAGAATAAAAAAGAAATCAATGGTATATGTCAACCGGAACTAATGCAATATTTAAAAAAAAACCCATAAGTTTGTAGGTTTAAAAAGGTTAAAACTAAATAAGTGAAAAATAGCAATTAAAAAAGCTTCCGGTTTCATTCTCAGTTCGTCTTGCTTTGACAATATTCCCATTACAAATTTTCCATTTCCTTTAATTTAGATTGCAAGAAGATCACCATAGCAATCAATAATAATAGTGTTCGTGCCTGAGGTTCTAATTCGATTCGAGAGAAGGAGCATTTATTTTCACCTCTGTTACTGAAACATATACTCTGCCCATGCGTCAGTTTTGCCACTGAATGACTTTTGATGTTTTGGCAGGTTTATTGTTTTAAACATCTTCACCGTGATTAACTAGTCTAATAAAAACATATGCCCTTGATCTAAAATTAACTCTTCAAACCACAATATTAAATCTGCAGTTAGCTGTTATGACTTTCCTTGAAAACTCGATCAAAAAAAAAATCGGTGTCATACCCTGATGAGACTCTGTGGGAGATAAGTTCAACTTTTTCATCTCCAATGTTTTAAAATGAGTCAGTGTTGATTTACAATCGCTTGTGAAGACTTTTTTTGGCCCAAGATATTATAACTATTGAGAATAATGGAGAAATCCTCAGCAGCTTTTTATCAAGACAAACTAAAAGAGGGACTACTCTATTTAAAATCTAGCTCACCCGAAGAAAAGTAAACATCTAAACGTGTTAAAACAAATAGTCCATTCTTCAAGATATTTTTAAAAGCAGACTGGTGATTTTTTTAACTACTTTCCACAAAGCTTTACTCTGGTTCTTCTTCCACTAAAATATGTTTTTCCTTTCCATTTCTAGCGCTGCTTCCAACACTGGTGATGAAAAAGCGATCCTCACCCCATATACCGGGAAAAGGTGTCAGTCTTCGCGGTGGATTATCTTCGTTGCTCCTCGACGGCTTTTTTCGTGGTATCATCGGAGAAGCTTCGAAAAACGAAGCACTTTTCGTTGGTGACAAACTTATGTTCTCGCTTACTGGCGATGATGGTGGAGCTATCACGATCAGTCCTTTTTTGGGCATCAAACTAGGAAAGGTGGTAAATCCCTGAGATCGCTCTAGATTCTTCTCGTTCGAGTTTGCTTTGATGTCAAGGCATGGAAGAGATTCTTTTGCTTCTGTTTGCAGGTTGTGTCCTTTCCCCTGTTTTCGTTTCAAAAACGATCTTGATTCGTGGAATATCAAAGGGAATCTTGTCTTTTGAAGGTCGTTCTTTGACTTCATGCATATGTCTTGAGTTAAGACATAATGCTTACTTTCTTCCACTCTCTTTAAAACAGAATCGCTCGTAATTTCATCATATCTGCTCTTGTCATAGCTGGCTTGCTTTGGAGACCTTTTTCGTTTCCTTCTTCTCTGCCCTTGATCTTTAACAAATGAGCGGGACTTTCTTAACTTCTGACCGGCTGAGCCTTGTTCATCCTCCTCAGACGGATATGAAACCTTTTCCATATCGGTTTGAATCTCGATGACGTGAGATACCCTCGAAGTCTTCGCTTTCAAAGAATAACTGATTGCACTTCGCAACAACTTGCCCTAAAGTATTAGTATCTCTTTTTACCCCGCCTCTGAGTCAAAAAGAGAAAACTCATGCCTCTAACAGCGTGTTACGCGAGCGGCTTTTAATCCTAGCAAATGCTTTTGTCGAGAACTTGAATAGCAGGTTTACAATTAATCGAAATTTTTTAAACTTTGTTCATTAGCTGTAACTGAAATGTTGAGTCATGTTTGTACGTAACAAAGCCACTAGCAAGTATTTAGAGCGTAGCAACTCTGGTAATTCAATTGTCGTAATTATCCTAAGCTGCAAACGACTTTGACTTCACACATTTCAGTTGTAAGTTTAGTTACGCATTTCCTCGTCAAATCACGTATTCTGGTACAACATTGTTTAAGATTTATGCATGTAAGTCAGTAGATTTCTTAAATTTGCGTTATCCTGTACATTTCTCGATCAACTGATCTTTGAACCAATTACAGCTCAGATCGAGTTACTTTCAACTTAAGGTCAAGAGTACCTCCAAAATGCTTGGATTTTGCTGAGCCTTGCTTTGTGATTGGCCAACCAAACTTACAAAACCCTTCCAATTAGATGAAAAACCAAAACTACCTGTGACTTGATCAGTGTGGTTTTCTCACGCTTCACGTAGTTTGCTTTTTCGTGCCTTGAATTCTCACCTTTTCTTTGTAATAGTTTCCTATTGTTTGGCCTTTGTAGCCTTGTTTAAAAAGCAGAACTGTTTTACAAGGGTGTCTCTTAAAAAAACACTTCCCCTGTCCTATTAAAAACTTGTTTCTGTTACAAGTTGAAATATACATAGAATTTTTGCTAGACTGATGCACAGTCCTGAGCAAGTGATTTGATAATAAGCTCGGTTACAAAACTCATCGTTGATGTTCGAGAAAAAACAATTTATTTTAAGTAAACTAATTCCTTACTTTATTTCTGCCAGTTCATTAGTGCAACCAGCAGCGATTCTGCATCAAATAAGTTCTGATTCGACATGACGCCCATTAATTCAAATCCTTTTGATTCACCCTACTTAATGACTTTCTGCATCTAACAGGCGAGCGAAGTCCATCCGAATTTCTGCGTAACGCTTGCGAGTTTTGACGACTTTTCTTTGTTAATAAATGAATAGAGTTCAATTCCCTTTTATCCGACATCCTTTTACCATCTGAATGGATCGGTAATTCAGGAAAGCAAGATCCGAGAGTCTCGACCGGGCGAGGTTGTTTGAAGTCACAACCATTTACCATCTTCTTAAACGCAGTATTTGTTAACAAAGGTAACGAACTTGAGCTTTTCAAGAAAGGCGCACAAGAAACGGCAGTTTTATGTTTTGATGTAAAGTGCGTTTCTCTCAAAGGTGGTAATAAAATTTCCGTAACTTTACAAGCGCTCGCTATTCCCTCGTTATAACTGGAATCGTTTCTTAGTTTACATGCGTCAATATGTGGTAGTTTGACACTCATTTTGGGTTCTTCACTTTCCTGACCAGAAAAAACACTTAGTTCCTCTTGTTCCAACATAGAATTGAAACGAGAACCTTGTGGCGATCTTGCCGTCGTTTCTTGTCCTGACAAAACAAACTTAGAATCTTTCGACACGTATTTCCTTTCTTCAGAAGACGATACCTTGTCGCCTTTTAAATCGTTCATCTCTTCCATTTCTGCCTCAATCATCTGCACTTTCTCTTCAATGATGTATCCTAAATCTCTTGTGAAGTCCTGATCTGTTGCTCTGTCGAAAGCTTATTTATTTAAATACTTCCAGTCGACGAGGAAACATTTTTGCGTTTCCCATAAGTGTTCGAGCAGCAGACTTATTTCTTGTACAAATTGAAACTTAATTTTTATGATATGAAAGGCAGATAAAACATAAACAATTTCAAGCGAAGCTCAAATATATTGCTTCACCCAGAACCTTGTACAACAACAATTATGTACAATTTGTATTTTGCCTAGCGACAAGTTGCTGGAGGCAGACGTCTGCAACTTACAAAAGCTTTCATGAAAACAAAACAGATCATTAACACGTTTGATCTAAAGCAATATAATTAGATGACAAGGTCTGGCTTTAATGATTACAGAGGAATAGACAAGGGGAGGGGATGTGATTACAGATACAGAAAACTATCTATAAATCGACAGTAAATTAGCGCAAAAAAAAAAACGAAAAGAAAACAGAAAAATAGCGATTACTTAACAATGGTTTAACACTGGCTTGTGATAGACGGGAAAACCAACAAGACGTTCCGACAGAATGCCGGATGGTCAGAGATTAATGATGCAATTTGTGATGAAATAAATTTCATTTGATCTGCGGATTGAAAATCAAATAAAGCTATGAACCTCGCAGGCAAACTGCAATCTTAGAAAATTTTGCTTCGGTCCCAACATATGGCTTCGTATCTCAGTTGAAAGAAGCGTCCAAGTAGGATCTAGTAGGCCTGGGTTCGCATCCCGTCGAGGCGTTAATTTTTTTCAGGGTTCCGGCGAGGATCATGGCTTTCGTTGAAGGTATGATGATTGGCTAAAAGCGCCCGTAAAACCCGAGGAGAAAGACGTTTGGCGAACGATTTACATCATATTTTAATTGGCAGACGCAAAAATGGTCGAGCTGAGTTTGAAACATTAAAACGATAATAAGGAATTACCCGAGAACAATAACTCAGCGAAAAAGACACTCTTTAAGGTGGGAATTCATCAGACAAATGAAAGCTTAGCCGCCTTTCATACAATAAAGTGTCAGAAATTATTGTTGATCGGGAAATTCTGGCGGCTACTCAGCTATTTCTCCGCATTTGTCGAGATAAACCCGAAAACAAAACGTGAACTCTGAGTCAATTTCAAACACAAAACGTCTTTATTTTTCTTATAAAATGATAACGTCAATAACGCCAAGTTAGGAATACAAATTATAAGCTGTTACAAAAAGTTTTCTGTACAATATGAATAAACAAAACTTTTATAGAGATAGCTTGAAATAGCTACAAAACCCATGGACTCTTAACTCAAACATCCAGCACAGAAATCTGCTTGCTCGATGTAACTGAAAGAAAGTCTACCATATCCAAATCTTTGAAGAATTTCAACGTCAATTCTTAATACTTAACAAATACCTAACAAAAACAAGGTCTTTGCTCAGTTGATCAATTGAAATTAACAATTAAATTATACTCGGAGAAACTGAAATTAAACTTTTTGAGAATACCTGATTCTATCTATCAGGCAACCGTAAAGCTTTTTAATATCCACGACTCCAGGGGCGGGGAGACTTACTAAAGGGGGGGGGGGGGGGAGGGGAAGGGGAAGGGGAGGGGAGGACTAAGTATTGTGATAACTACGTATAGTATTTAACTACTGACAGCTGAATGACCTTCAGAGGTCAACAATGTTAAGGAAAGTTTTATAAAACACACACAATTTACAACTGCTTTCGTACAACGTTCGTTACTGGTTACTCACAAATGTTTTCAAATAAGGAACACGTTATCGTCGGCCACCATGATTTGATTTGCATCTTGCATGACTTGTAACGCACTCTCGATTTCCTCGTCACGGAATGCCTTGTCACGTTTTACAGACTCCTTCACGGTGGTCAGCGGTAGAGTCTGGGCATGCGCCGAAGAGAAGGCCTTCAACAAAGCGGCTTTGAATTCACTGAGTCTGAGAGCAAATAGATTTGATAAAAAATTAATGATCAATAAACTGCCAAGAATGAGGTGAGTTGGAGGTTTAAAAAAGAACAAAAACACATCGAAATGAGTTTTTTTTGACAGAAAATCATTTACTGACCACCCTCTGCTAGGTTGAAGTTAAAATAATTATTTCACAATATTTTTAGATTTTAGTCATTTTTTTGGTGCAAAACTACCCTTAAGTTAAAGGGGACTACAAAACATTCATACGATGAGGAAGGAAAAAAAGGGCAACGGTAAACCAAGGAGGCTCGAGGATATTTAATAATGAAAAATATTACGAACTGAAAAGGAAAAAATTCAAAAGTTTGGCTAATTTTTTTTTAAATATGCAAACCCCTAAAGAGTAATTTTCAAGCAAAAATGTAAGTAATAGTCCTGACCTAACATTAAATTCACACAATGACATAACAAGGTGTACAAAGCAAACACTTAAAATACTTTACTTTGGGATCTTTGTTTACCTTTCAGACGAAAGAGAAACAGGAGTTCTGTCATCACTTGTATCCATGGCTTCTTCAGTGCCACTGCTTTTGGTTGAACGACGACTTTTCATTCTCTCTACAACATCTGAGGCAACAATAAAGCAACGAAAAATAATTATACCTAATGACTAATACTTCATAATGTAGGCCCTCTTTTTGTAGTTTTTACGAAAGCTTACCTCCGGTTTCTTGTTCTCCGTCATCGCCGTCAAAATCATACGGGTCGCCATCTCCATCGCCTCTATCTTTCTTTGCTACTTTCTGTTTCTTGGCTTGTGATTTAGTGGCTCTACAACAGAAATAATAATTAAACCCAAGGAATTGAATATTCTCCTGATTCTGACACAACTGCTGTTGAGAATTTAAAGAAACTGAGAGCGGGCAAAGATTGGAAAATTCTAGGAAAGTTGTCAAAAAAAAATTTGGTGCTTCAAGAAATGCGAACCCAAATATGGGGCGCTAACCCAGTTATAGGGTGTATTCAGTGGAGTTATGTTTCCTACAGCGAGTTTTGTTTTACGTTGCTTTTGTTGGTCTATTTCCTTTTCTTTCATTCTTTTTTTCACAGCTCTTACGTTCTGGATGTTCTTTGCTGTGATTGGCTGGTTTGACTTTCTTCTTCTTGTTCTTCCTCTTCCTCTTCTTCACCAGATTCCTCCTCAGAATCTTTCTTCCTTTTGTTCTTTTCTCTCTTCTCCACCTGGAAAGAAAAGAGACCTTCTCAAGAGAAAATATATACATGTAACTCAACGGTAAGGCTAATTAATTGACACTGATATGGGAAACGTTTTTCGTCATTAATGTCCATTTGACTGGTTGTCAGAGAATATGAGGTTTGCGATGTGAATATTCAATTTACGATGTTGTAGAACCATCAGAATTACTCTGCCTTTATGAAACTCGACCAAAAATGCTGCATTATCGTCGCACATGTCTTCACACGAAATTTGAAATTTTGATTTGAAAATGCTCCGTTCAATTTAAAACTCTTCGTTGTGACTATAAGCACGTATGACATATTTGCTTCAAAACAATTTTTGATGGTTACCTTGTGAAAGTACGCAAATGACACCATATCAATTGCAGCACCAGCATCGTCCTAAAAAAATGACAGTGGTTAGATTTCCCAGAGACTCGCCGTTGTGATTACACTGTTTTCTTACACTAAACGAAATCTGCTGTAACATATAATTTTAAAGTACTCACCTCCTCGATAGTCTTGCTCATTCTTGCCTTAGCATGTGCTGTGGCCAAACGAATCATTGTTTCCAGAGTTCGTGCAGTAACAGGCATTGTCTGTGAAGAAAACGTCATACAATGAGTTAAACTTGTATAAAGTGGCAGGAATAACAAAAGGGATTTTCTGTTAAGTTAAAAGAGGAATTTTAAGAATGCGTGGTATGCTTCGAATGTAAATCGACTCTAAATCAGAAAATACAAATAAATAAATAAATAAATAATGGACAGATTGATTTATTTTCATATTTGTTTTATAAGCTGCATACCTTAGCCTTCTCATTTCCAACGTTCTCCTGGTCTCTCAGAGCTGAATAGCTTTTGGAAATTTTGTCTGCTGCTTGTTTTGTCAAGCGAGGCTAAGACAGAAAACACAACAAATGAAAAACACATCCCTTGAACACTTGGGCAAAACTCTCTAAAGTGGTTGACTTCCTTCAAAAAAGGTTACAGCAAAATAAATTAACCCTTTAATTCCCAGTAGCGATTAACACGCAACTTCTCCCCATAATATCCATACATCATCCAGCAAAAACGTAATGAGAATACTCAGACTCATCAAGTAGAAGTTGTCAATTTGATCTAACACCAAATTCTCATAACTAATTTACAAGGAAATGTGTAGTAACTAGAGGGGAGAATTAACAATTAGATCTTGGGAGTTAAAGGATTACGCGGAGGAAGAAAAAAGATGAAACGGTGGTAGGAGCCATCATCCACTTCTAATGTGGTGAGGGTTCCATTCCCACACTTGACGTCACATGTGTTTGTTGCTGGCTCTCACCCTGTCTTCTAGGGTATTTCTCTAAAAGTCCAACGTTTTTTCCTTCCTTCCATCCTTCCTTTATAATCTAAATTCCAATCAAACCCAAACACAGTAGACAAAGAACCACTCAATGAATGCCTTGCTACACTCTACCTTCTTCTGTGTATCAGTTATTAAGCATGATAGCAGATTTAGCACATTTTATTGCAGTATGGTTTCTGCTAACCTTGATGCCTTTAGCTACATGAATGTATTTCTTCATAAATGCCATTGACACATATTTCTCCCTGAAAGACAACCAAGAACAAAATTCATATCATCTCAAAGTGTCTCAATCTTAAGAACGTCTTTCCGTTGTAAACCTAAAGATTTTTTTTTCATTTCGGATTGCAAAATAATTAAGTTCTACCAGACGCATAGGTCAACTTACTTGCGATCTTTACGCTTTCCATGCAACATTGCATCATACTTCTCATAGATTGGTGTGTCTGTCTCCTCATCCTCTGCCTCTGGGTCTTGTGTGGCTAGAGTCTCTGTTGTTACTCCAAATGGTAAAGCTGAACAGGAAATCCCAATAATAAAAGTTTAAAAAAAACTCTGATTGAAGCTGTGGACTAACTAGTGTAGGGGGTCAGGGAGCAGCATAGGAGAGAGAAGGGAATAGGGCGAGAAATGAGGAATTTGTTAAGATAAGAGAAAATGAGAAATGAGAGAACTGCATAGCTATAAAGATTCATTTGTTAATCATTGTTCTGCAGTGTTTTTTGTGTTGAAAGGCAGAAGACAAGACTAAATGCTGGATGTAGGGGAGGGAAGCTTTAGAAAGGAGGAGATAGGAGATTGAAACTCATCTGCCACCAACAAAGGTAATTTTTCAAAACCTTGTTTTAAGCTCTACAATGAATATTTAGAATAAATCATAATGTATGTTGTAAATAATTGCCTAAGAAATTACTCCTAAAGATTCATAACAATCAAAAACTGCTGCTTGTAGAAAGTTTTCCAAACACTACTCACCCTCCCCTTCCTGTTCCCCCGGTTTTCTGTATCGATGCATCCTCAGTACGTGGTCAGAAATTTTACGGTCATTTTCAGGATCCATCTACAACGAAAACAAGTGAAATAGGTTAACCCTTTAACCCCTATGAGTGACTAACATCTACTCTCTCCTTACAACATCACCCCTAAATCAAACATCAAGGTCATGAGAATAAAGGAAATGATCACCAACTAAAGAAGCTCTTGATCGTTGAACAAATTCTCCTCATCAGCATCTTACAAAATGTATAGAGAACAGTATGGAGAATATGCTTTCTGATGTTAGGGTGTAAGGGGTTAATAGATATGATTTTGCTCAAAACAACTCATGAGATCATCCTCCCTTTAACTTACATTGAGGTAAAGAACAGTTACACGGCATCAAAGATGAATTCAAGAAATGAATGCTTTCAGATAAGGAGGGAAAAACAGATACTCTTCTGTGTCCACTGAATGCACCCTGTTTATAAAAGGTAGCAGGTTGTGGTGCTGGTTAATTTGTTAACTATTGGCAGAAAACAGCACCCTGCTAAACTGATAAGGAGGTCAGGGAAGGCAGCCTACCATGGAATTGCACCCATCCCCCCAAAGATTTGATATGATTCATGGAAAGAAAACTATCTCTCCCAAATGGGATCTTTCTATCATCATCTTAGCCAATTCTGTCATGAAAAATTGTTAATGCATAGAGAATAAGGTTTTGGAATCACATTCATTGACTACAATGACTTTTTTCAAAGCTTGCCTTACCTGATCAAGCACAATAAATAACAAATCAAAACGAGACAGAAGAGAATCCTGCATTCCAATGTTGTCCATAGGATTTTTGTACTCATCATACTGCATGAAGAAAAGAAACAAAGAGAAAAGTGATCAAAAATCACTCTAACATTCAGTCCGTCAGTCAGTGTTACAGAGAGTCAGTTAGTCAAACAGTCAAATAGTCAGCTTGTTAGTCTGCCATTCAGTCAGTTAGCCAGCATGTCAGTCTGTTAGTCCATCAGTCAGTCAGTCTCTGTCGGTTTGTCAGCCCGCCAGTCAGTCAGTAAGCCAGCCATTCATTCTATTGGTCCATCAGTTAGTCAGTCAGTCTTTCTGTCAGTTTGTCAGTCTGCCAGTCAGTCAGATGGCCAGTCTTTATGTCAGTCAATCTCTGTCAGTTTGTCAGTCTGCCAGTCAGTCAGTCTGTTAGTCCATCAGTCAGTCAATTTTTCAGTCATGGTCATAGCATCTGTCTGTCTGTCTGTCAGTCAGTCAAATTGTTTGTCATCCATTCAGTTGGCAAGTCTGTCTGTCAGCCACCAAATGAGCCAGTTGGTTAAATAGTCATTTGGTATGTCAGTTGATCAGCAAGTCTTCATCAGGTTTATAACAACTCTTACCCTGCCATAAACTGGGTTAGCAGCTGCAAGAACAGAGCAACGTGCATTAAGCTTTGCATGGATTCCAGCCTTTGAAATAGTGACTCTTCCCTGTTCCATCACTTCATGTATGGCTGTGCGATCAAGGTCACTCATCTGTGGATTGAAGGAAAAAAAATTTAGAAACTTAGAAAGATCACCATATCCAATCTTTAAATCACATTGGCTTAAGAATTTCTTTTTCTCTGCATTTCTAAACTAGCAGATGCTTCAAAAATTAAAATTTTTCAGAAAAAAAAGTGTCTTTAAAATACATATCACATTTATAATCCATAACAAATCACCTAACAGAACTCAATATTACCTTGTCAAACTCGTCAATGCAGACAACTCCTCTGTCAGCAAGCACCATAGCACCTGCTTCCAATCGGCGTTCACCTAGAAAATAAATTTATTACATACTAGTTCTTACACACTGATCACTTCCTGGCAAATGCTCAAAAAAATAGGTGTCATTAATAATTTGTAAGCCAAATGTCTTCTTCAAGGTATGCCAATTCTCAAGGAGATGTGTCAAGATTTCAGCATCTTGAAAAATTCTACCTAATATTTCAAGCTTTTCCAGTGTAGCTCCTTCGGAACCAAATGTAAGCTCTTATTTGAGCAACAGTCACCAATAAGGTGAGAACTGGATTAAATACTGCACATGACCTGTTTTACCTGTTTCGGGGTCTGTAGTAACAGCTGCAGTCAAACCAACTCCTGACGAACCCCGCCCAGTGGTTGGAATGGCACGTGGGGCAGAGTGGAGGACATACCTGAACAAGACAAATTTGATGAATTCTCACACAATTTCATCTATGCATTGACACAGAGACACTTGTGGGAACAAGGTTACATTTAAGCATTAAAAAAAAAAACAGTTTTATTTGATTCGAGTCATTTGTAAAGTAAACTGATTGAGAAGCTTCTCCTACACTCTCAGATATTTCTCAGATAAAACACCAACAATATTACATTTTAACTGTTAAATAAACAAACTGGAAAAAAAGTCGAGTAAAAATTATGAGTTTTCCCTTACCTTAACATCTGTGACTTAGCAGTAGATGGATCACCAATCAGCAGAACATTAATGTCCCTGCAAAAATAATGAAAAAAAACCAATTTGATTAGAGATTGTGACCACAAAATATAAACGGCTAAGAATATATGAAAGTCATATTTGAACTGCGGATAAAGACATGAATGAAAGTGATCCTCGCAGTAATGTGCACTACTTAAGCAGTAGTGAAAATAAGGCCTGAAAAAAAAAAAAAAAAATTCAAGCCTGTACAGGATTTGAACCCATGACCTCTGTGATACCAGTATCACAGAGGTTACGGGTTCAAATCCCATACAGGCCTGAATTTTTTTCAGGCCTTTTTTTCACTACTGCTCAAGTAGTGCACATTACTGCGAGGATCACTTTCATTCACACCACAAAATATATCTAACCCTTTCACTCCCATGAGTGACCAAGACAGAATTTCTCCTTACAATATCAATACAATATCAACCAGATAAGTGGTGAGAATAAAGAAAAATATCAATTTGGGGATAATTAGTTGATGCAATAATCTAAACTAATGTTATAAGAATTGTATGGTTGACAGTAAGGAGAATTACAAATTTGATCTCGGAGTTAAAGGGTTAAAGTTAATAATGGTCAAGAGAACATTAACAAAGAAAACAGCAATTAGATCTTCACTCTCACATTCAAAATACCAAAAAAGGAAAAAAAAACCCTTATTTTCAACCATTAATCTCAATCAATTTCAAAAATCTACTGAAAAGCAAGTAGGTATAGGCCACATGTACCCTCTCAGTCTTGTGCCATTTTCCAAGACTTTCTCTGTTCCTCCCAACAGCAGACATAACACTGCTCTCTTAATGTACTCATGTCCATGAATAGATGGAGCTAAGGACTGGGCAAGCATTTCAAATACATCCTGTAAAAAAACATAGAGTTAAATATGATAATTTTTTAATGTATTTCCAACTTAAAATAAAGAATGTGATAGGCAAACTTTTTTATTTATTAGTGTTTTCAAACCTTCTTGCGACGACTGAACTTCTTAATGTTGGACACATCAGCAGCAGAAAAATTTGGAGCAATTTCCTTACTCAATACATGGATGTGGTTAGCAATAAGAACAGTTCTGTGTTGAAAATAAAACAGAAATACCATTATAAATTTTACAAAAAAGCAAAGGCAGTTGTTCTTTATTCCACTCAAGAGTGGACCAAGAGTAACCAAGACAGAATTTCTTCTTACAACACTGATACGATATCAAGCAGACAAGGGATAGGAATAAAGAGAAAATATCCATGAGGGGATTATTGGTTGATCCAATACCAAATTCTCCAAACTAACATCATAATAGTTAAATGGCAAATGGTAAGGAGAATTACTAATGAGATAATAGTGAAAGTGTTAAAGGAAAGCTCTTTTGTTAAGGCATTATTACTACCTAAATGTTCCAGGGGTGAATCCAGCTCTCTTTGATGGAAGGCAACGATACATTCCAACAACTTGTACTCTGTCACCAGGCTAGGGGGGAATAAAACCAAGCTCAGGCATTGAAAGTTAAAACTTCTTCAAACTATTCTCAAAAATTTTGATGAAATTGTACAGCCATAACAATATGTACCTTGCACTTATCTACCAAGTCATTATCAGAAATGATGTCCACTGAGCGAGGAAGCTGTCCTGCTGGAGCTTTCTCAGGCATTTCCTGAGTGAAATAATTACATGCATACATAAATAAAATTCTACAGGTGCCTCTATAGGCATGAATCAAAGGTATGGTTTGAGCAGAGTTGGTAGCAAATTGTGACTAGACTAGTTATATACCTCCATTTCAGTTCAACCTTTGAACTCTGAGGAATGACCAAAGAGAAATTTCTCTCTACAACATTAACTACATTTTAAATCAAAATGGTCATGAGAAGAGAGAAAAGTATTGATTTGAGCATACTGTTTGACTATAAATACAGAATTCTCAGAGCTAAAATGATTGAAAATGTGTACAAAAATATGTGGAATAATAATATTGCCATTACAATAAGTTTTAATGATGCAGTCAGGTACAAAAAGTTAGACAAGTGTACTTTATCTCAAACAAGAAGAAAAAAGTTAGGTGATCAGTTACAAGTGAGTTTAAGCCATATGTATAATAAATGATTATCACAAGAGCATCTCTATAGTTGTACCTGAATTGTAAATGTCTGATGATCTTTGTAGGTTGATAAACCATACTCAGTCTCCAGCGGATTACCATCTTCATCCTAAAGAAACAAGATAAATTTCTATCAAAATGAAATTACCATAATAGAATGGATTAATAGTAGATGCTAATCACTAATCAATTAGGATTTAAAGGATTAAACAGCAAATGAATGACATAGGTTACCTTTGTTGGATAGACAGAACTTGTTGGGAAGGCATCCAGAGAAGTCAGGTCTGTGTACCTACGAACCAAAGTCTTCTTGGTCTGAGGACAGTAATGAACACTACGTACAACTTTAGGCCTCACAAGTGAACCTGGAAAATAAGATAAAAAAAAAACAAATTAGAACTACAACACCTGTGGTTGCATGTCTTCTGGAATGTTTGACAGTGGACAAAGCCCGGCTCAAATCAGCTCAAACTAAACACATAAACCCTTTACACCCTAACATCAGTATGCATATTCTTTATACTATACTATATACATTTCCTAACGTACTGACAAGTAGAATTTGTTCAACAATCCACAGCCTCTTTAGTTGTTGACCATTTCCTTTATTCTCATGAATTCAAGGGTGATATTGTAAGCTGAAATAAGATGCTGGTCTGTTAATAATGATTAATTAATAATGAGATCTTGGGAGTGAAAGGGTTAAAAACGACTGTAACAATCAACATTTAACTTACACTTAGTGACAATTCCCTCCACACAGACCATGTTCCCGATAAAACGAGCAGAAAGTGACCTAGGAGTTACATGCTTTGCACCAAAGCTACAAAAAAGAAAAAAAATATTTTCAACTAAACTAATATGCGCTACTGCTCCACTTTGCATAATTTAAGGTGAATATAGCCTCTATTCAAAAACAATCAATAAAAGTACCTTCCGTCAAATCCAATAAAGAACTCTTCATTTTTTCTGCCGTAAGCTGTATCTGCAGAGCTCACAAACTCCTTTAGGGCATTCTAAAGAGGGCAAATGTAACTCTTAAATAATAAAACACCAGTTTTAAATGTATTTTGATATTTTGATCAATGAATAAGATTGAAAATAAAAATTAAGAATTTAAAGAAATACCTGAAATGCGATTAACTCCTCAAAGGAATTGTTGAGAATTCTGAAAAAATTAAAAGAATATCAATTCAGTAATTATTAAGTGTTCTCAGGGGGTAATCATGAGAGAATAGTTTGAGCCAGGAGATTTCCAAACTAACCCATTCACTCTCAAGATCTCATTGGTAATTTCCTCTAATTTCTGCCATACAATTCTTATTATGTGAATTTGGTGAATTTGGTATTGGATCAATTAATAATCCCCTAAAAGTGATATTTTCCTGTATTCTTAACACTTGTCTGCTTCATATTGTATTGATATTGTGAGGAGAAATTGTCTTGGTCACTCTTAGGAGTCAAAGTGTTGAGGAAGTCAAACATAAGCCATGCAAAACAAAAAAATATATAGATGTAGTCTCACAAGGGTCTTGATCTCAACTCGCTGCACCTCTTGTAACTTTTTTATTAGGGAATTCATTCAAAATTATGGTAGGATTTTATAACTAAAAATACTTTAATGGTCTAAACTCACTCAACAGCTCTTTTCTCGTTTTTTCTCCTCAGATCATTAATGTTAACAATCAATCTGCATTCATTTCTGCTTATCATGTCACGAACTTTGCCATGATAAATTCCTTGATCCTCCTACGAGAACAACAATACATATTAAGGCTTAAAAGCCATTGAAACCACTTAAATTCGGCATCAGGAAAAGATGCCCTGTATACATGACCCATAAATGTAGTTAAGGTATAAGCGATCATTTCACTAAAAGATGCCAAGATAGGTTCCACGATGGAGATCGACAGAAATTGTTGATGGTGAAAATCATGCAAATAATGTCGTGTACAGGAATTAAAATTTCCCGGGAACTGAACATGTGATGTTGTATAAACCTTTCATCGGCATGGATGTCTCTAACATTTTACTGAAAAAAAAATAGCAAGCTAACAGTCACAAATTCATCACTAAAAGTAAAAAAAAATTATGCACCGACTGAAATGTGCGGACATACTAACGGAAATCAATCAGAAATGGTGTGTTCACCATGTGCGAGACAAGCTCTTTCGCACAGCTAGACTACACGCAGGATTTGATCCAAAAATAATCAACCCTCTACTCACATCGTCATCCAGGAAGTCGAGATACTCTCGTTGGAGTTGCCGTAGGTACTGTTCATTGTCCAAAGCCATAATGTAGTGCCACGATCTGTCCAAATTTTGTGCTCTTTATCGCCAGAAGTTACCTGATCAAAGCTTCGACTTGCAAGCAACTGTTTGACCACGTGATCAGATTTCGCGCCAAAAAATCTACTTCCCAAATATGGTGACGGCCTAATTTGGCACCAAAGAAATGGAGCAATTTTCGTACTTGACTAGGGTGGGAAGAGGTAACCTCAAAAAAATAAAATAAAATAAAATAATTCATATATAAGCCTGTCATCTTTGAAAAAAATAAATCGGTATTGCAACATGCTTTGGTTTCGTTCCGTTTTATTTCGGTTTTTTTTTTACGATTTCTCGATTTCTCTTCTCTTTACTTTATTGAATTTCCTGATGCAAGATATTTTCAGGGGATAGGTCAGTATACCCCCCTTAAAAATAGGCAGCTAAACAAATCCAATATGGCGGGCGAAAAGGCGATTCGTGATGTTTGTGGTATCTATTCTCGACTTTTTGACCACAGGGCCGTCATGCAGAATGAATGTAAATACGTAATTCGTGAATTTGAAGGTAAAAGAAATGACAGAGAGCTGTTAAGACTGACAGAAGCGTCTCAGAAAGCAAATGAAATTCAGTCTAAAATCCCCGAGTGCGTTCAACTAGCAGAACTGCTGAATGATGTGCAAGATCAACTAAAAGATGCAAGGCAGCGATGTCATAATATTTTGGAGAGGGAAGAACAGGATCCTAGAAAGAAGAGACGTGATGAGATCAAAGAAAAGTCCAAAAAACAATGGGATGAGTTTTTGAAAGAAATGGATAAAGAAGAGGAAGGCATTGAGAAAGAGTTTCTGGCAAAATCTCTAAAACTGAAAGAAAAATATGGTTTGATAGCGAACCCTGAATCAAATTGAGGAGAAGAATTATTTTCATAGGATGAACTAGGTCCATAAACAAGAGTGTGAATTGTTGCTATGAACTCAATGGAAAGAATGAATGTGCGAGATGAATAATGATAATAATTATAATGATAAAAATAAATGGTAGACTTTTATAATGAACAACTCTATTTATCATAAGGGTGTTATGTATGCCGTGGGACCTGGTTTAGATCTAGGATATGTACAGAAGTTGTTCTGGCAAAAGCCAAAGGCAATCATTGGTAAGGGTGTTGAGGAGTCTTTCTCTTAGAATTTTTTAACCTGTTATAACCTAATATCATTATGCATATTCTCCATACTGTTCTCTATACATTTTGTAAGGTGCTGATAAGGATAATATTTCTGGGAATCAAGGGTTTCTTTAGTTGGTGTTCATTTTGTCTATTGTCATGACCAAAATATAAGATAATTTAAGGAGAAATTGGATGCAAGGCACTTCTAGAGGTCCATGGATTAGTTATTTTCATAAGGAAAAGGCAACTTTACCACACTCTGAGGAAAAGTCAGCATGATTTAAGGTGAAATTTGTAAATCAATCCCCTTTTGGCATTTACCTTCTTATTCTCCCAATATGTCTTATGAAGTGATAAAAAGTGTGGTCAATTGCTAAATATCCCATCAGGAAGGCTACAGTATACATTATAACATCACCCAATGACTGGAGGGGTGCAAAAAAATAAAGCCTTGAATGACCTCTGTTGGACCAGTAAATTCTCCTCTTAATTTGCTTTGTATCCCCTTGTGAACAGAGGAAGATATAGAATCTGTGTATAAATTCAACTAGGGTTTTATTCCAGGCACTCCTTGAAGTTAGTAAAGATTATTGAGAATGTTGGAACCATCTTGCCAGGCATGAAGAAGAAGTGAGACTTCAATACCATAAGATATATTTCTAACTGTATTATTGCATTTACTTGCCCATTAAAAAAGATAGAACATGGTTATTTCAATTAATTTTCTTAGTAGAAGGAAATGAGTGAAGTCAGTTTTATAACATTTTTACACAAAATTTGACTAAAATCAATACTCAAGACATGAAAGACTGTCAATTATAAAAATGAACTAACTAAAATCTTAAGTAGATATATGCACAACTCTCTAAAAATTTGTATAAAACTACCTATTTAAAATTATCCTAATAAGCCTACAACATAAATTTACAAAATGTATGCTAAAATGTGTGTCAAAGCCGTCGAACTCTATCTTTAGTTTTCTTACTTCCAATACTGTCATTGTTGATTTTTCTAGATCTGAGTCTTAGAGCCATTCCACTGTTTTTAGGTAGTCCGTCACATGGGCTTTCACCTTGAAGATGATGATGATGAGATTCTCTTAGGCAAACTGAACAGAATCTTAGTCCACATTTCTGACACTGACAGTGACCTTGTGTTTGTGACAGATATGAAGGTGAGACGCATTTTGGACAAGGTCTCAGTTCAAGTGTCTGTTGTGATGCTGGATGGGAACAAACTGGGGTTGTAGTTTGGTTGTCAAGTGCAGGTAGTTTAGAGATCTTTTTCTCAGGTTTATTTATGTCGACACTTTTTAATGGAAATCCTTTAAGATTATTAGAAGATGACCTCTGAGAAGTAGGCACACCATAATTCTCCTGTAAGAGATAAATATTGGAGAGTGAACTTACACATTATTTTATTAGCTACAGCATCTAACTCTTGGGATGTAGGTCCATAGCCCCGACTAAAAGTTTTAAAATATTTTACAAACTTTTCATCAAGGTAATATCTTTACTCTCTCAATCTTGCCAGAGATAATTTATGAGATTTAGTTGAGATAAATGGAATGAAACTGAAATGGAGGATAAATGAGTAAAAAGCCCATCTCTGAAGTTTCTTTGGCTATAACTATGGCTGCTTCTAAGTACCAAGCTTAGCAGTTTGTTTTATATTATAACAGGGTAATTTAGTATCATCGACCGAGTTGATAACGGAAATTGCCCATCGTAAAGAGTTTAGAAGCTTTTAAACTCTTTACAGTGGTCAATCTACGTTATCAGCTCGTGAATAGGATTTCCTTACATTCACAGTCAGTTATCAATTCGGTTGATAATACTAAAATTACCCCTGTAATACTCTTCCACCGACGCAGCACCACAGTTTCTTTAGAAACTTATCCCCTTTATTCATTATTATATTAGTTTACTTGAAATACAAGTGTTTTCCCTGCTTCTTTAGCTGAGTCGAGTACCGGGGTATTTAAGCAGCCGCAAGTATGATTTACAAATTTAAGGTTACGCAACAAAAATATATTTTTGACTGATTACCTTTCCCTTGAGAGCACAATGGTCCTTACAATCTCTAAGGAATCCTTTCCACCTCTGACTCGTTTTTGTGTCTCCTTTCACAACATTCCTCCATGTTCGACTCACGGAGGCGAACCTAGACACAAATAGAAAACTGATGAATGTCAGGTACAATAAAATACTAGTTAAAAACGAAAGAGCATGGCTGATCGGCAGTAAAAAGTGGGACATCCATTAACTCAATTTAGGGCTGCCGCAAGGGATCGCAGTAAGTGATTTTCATTCATGCATGATTCATATTGGCAGCGATTAAGGACGACATAACGACCAATTTCAAAAACAACAAAGAAGAAGTTAAAATCTTGCCTGCATAGCTCAAGAGGTTCCAGATAGCTGCAGATTCTCTGGCAAATCTTATTGCCGTTTACTGCTAAAAGATCGGAGATGAAATCCACGCTTTTTATTCCAATCAGCCTTCCGATAACACGGTCTTCTGGCATCAAAGGTGACCGATGAAGGCTTTGCTGTATAGATTTCTCCTGATCGCTCTCATCAAGCTCAAAATTAAGCCTAGGAAATTCATCAAGGGCTAACGAATGAAAATGAGAGATCGATTCCTTTTCTTGCGAACAAGGTGGAGTGGGGAAAATTGACGATGGCGAGTCGAAGCAAGGAGTCAGGCGATCACGTAGAAGATTGCCCGGCGTTTCTGGCGACATGAAACAGCTTGGCAGCTGAGGGATGATACTCTTTTTCTTCTGATCTCTATCTGTTTCCTCCATGACTAATAAATGTTGTAGTAGATTTGCTACAGACCCAAAGATCACGTATGTTCCTTGGTCGATGTTGTTATTATGTGGTGAGGCTGACGCTGAATCAAACTTTTGAGTCAACCGCCAAAACGCGCTGACAGCTGTAAGCCAATCACAGCCAGTTATCTCTTCCCGCCAAAATTGTATTATGCGGCGCGAAGCCGCTGCTTGCTCGAGCCGGTCATAAATACAAACAACTTTTCTCTTATCATGCAAGAATTTTTACGTTGCTTTATGGGCCAAATAGAAGGATTTGTTAGGGAAGAAACGATCGCTTTCCAAACCAAAAAATCCGAAATGGTATTGAATTAAAACAACCCTATCTCGCTTCTGTGTTCGTTTCTTTGCATCGTGTGAGCTTTCTGGGCTGATCAAGGGCCATGTAGCTCGGTTCAACCTATTCTGCTTC
This sequence comes from Pocillopora verrucosa, assembly GCF_036669915.1. Lineage (NCBI taxonomy): Eukaryota > Metazoa > Cnidaria > Anthozoa > Scleractinia > Pocilloporidae > Pocillopora > Pocillopora verrucosa. The sequence goes on along the minus strand of NC_089316.1, from coordinate 1,955,757 downwards.
TCGATTTCCGGTCATTCGCAACCCTAAACCCATTCCAGTCTCGTACACGCGTGCAATCACGCGCGCAATCACGCACTTGAGGCGGGTATTCAGATTAGTTTTTTTTCCAGAGTTTTCCTTGGATCCCTGTGATCACTTACTTTTTTGGTTTGGACTAGTCGTTTACTGTAAGACACACCAACGAATGCTCTTTCATAATTTTGATAATTTTCATACGCAAGGTTAATGATAGCCGTATCCAGATAAAATTTATATTAGATTGTATTTCATACAGGCTGGGACACTCAGATCGTCTAAGGTTCCTTAACTTCGAAATGCAGTAATTTTGTAGAGGACATTTTTCCTAGCACCTCACCTCCACAGTTCACGGGACTAGACATTTCCTCGCTGGGTTAGGGAGGGTACTCGTACTCGATGCTTTGAACAAGAGCTAAGCTGTACAATCGACGAGGTTCCAGCGTGCGTCTGAGACAAACTCTTTTCTATTTTGAACCTTAATGTTTTCCGGTAGAGGTGGAGAGAACGAAACAAAATTACAAGGTTTGACTAAATCCGCAGAATACAGAATTCTTAACTCTAAATGCCGGGAGAGGATAACAAAAACACAGAGAATAAAGGAAACTTATGAAATACTTTTTAAATTGATGAAACAACTTTATTGATCATTCAAGTAACTCGTCAAATCCATGGTAAAGAAAACAAAATCAGGTAATGGTTTCTTCAAATTTTTAAGTCTTATCCGGTTAAAAGTGAACCTTGAGGGACAGACACAAAGCTTCAGTTCTTCATCTCGGTGGACTTTTCCTTGGCATTATGGGCACGCAACACGGACACTGCCTCTTGAATCTTGGCGGACAGTGCTTCCCGTGAATCTAACATATGCAGCAACTCAGCATTATCAATCTCCAGCAACATGCCAGTGATTTTTCCAGCTTGTTCAGGGTGGGTGAGCTGGATCAGTGGGAACAAATGCTCTCCTAACATCTGTTTCTGGTCCTGAGCGGAGGCTGCAGCAAGCTGGCTCGGATCAATGGAGTTTTGTCCCTAAAAAGAGAAGGGTCCAAATAATCAATAAATAACATACACGATAGTTTGTAAATCAGTAAACACAAGTTAAATCAAATCCAACTAGGAGAAGTGATGGTACATAAAACTTAGTATATAAAAAAAGGAGAAGAAACCCAAACCCAAGAGCATTTGAACATTGTACAGTTAATGCTGGATAACAAATTGTTAAGTACAGAGGAGCAATTAAACGACCTATTTCTCTCAAAATTTTTCCTCATTTCAGCCTCCTTTTTTTTTCCTCCACAAAGAGAAAAAAAACAATTTTACCCTTTAAGCTTTGAAAAATCAACAGTGAGACATCAATGTTTTCTTCTAAAAGATTATTACCCCAAGTTGAAGACTTGATAAGGAAAAAACATTTAAACAAGATACTCACTGGGATAGCGATGGGCTGTTGAACCTGATCATGTGGTTGCATGGCCACTCCTGCTGGGTGTCCCTGTGCTGGCTGGTTACGAACATTCTGCTGGAACTTGTAGGTAGGTCTCTGGCCCTGACCCTGCATGCCAGGACCACGTACCTGCTGTGCTTGGCCCATGCCTCCTCCCACACGCTGGTTGGGCCCTCCAGCCCCTGCAGTCTGCTGCTGGCCAGGCACTCCTCTGGGTGGAACCTGACGGATGCCTCTGGCACGTGGAACCTGTCCTGCTCCTGGCATTCCTTGCATCCCAGGCTGTCGCACTTGCTGCTGTGGCTGCATTGGCTGCCATCGAGGGCGTACTTGTTGCATTTGTGGTGGAAAGAAGGGGCGCTGCCCAGCCTTTGGTAGGAAAAAAAAAAAAAAGAAAGAAAAAACATTCACATTAGCATCTTTTTTATCATTAAATCAAAGTCTTCCTAGACTGATATTCTAATGTCTAATTAGCAATTCTCCCTTCTACCAGTCTTACTTTTTGCGCACAAAGTGTCATACCAAGGTAACATGCTCTTGCTGTTAAGTTTGCAAGTACAAATGATTGCTTTTTTCTGGATAATGTGTTAATGTTGTTTGAAGTTACATTTCACTACCTTGGGAAAATTAAGGGTTGAGCAAAACAAAAGCATTCTGTGGTTCAGAATGATAAAAAAATCCTTCTCTTCATCTTTTAGTCTTAAGCCTTTGAAAATTAATGCAACTATCAAATGCAAGAGTGCATGAAAAAGAAAAAAAAAAAAAAAAGAAAAAAAAAAAAGAAAAAAAAAACCAGTGACTTCTGACATTTCTTTTATTTTCCAATTGTCTTGTATTTGGTTTTATGAAACATCACTCAGGTCCTTATTCCATGCTCCCCTCCAAATTACCATCTCAACAATATCAAGACAAGACAGCCTGTTATTCACTTGCATTATGCCAAGTCTCATTACCTGAGTCAAAGGCTGCATGTAAAATGCTCCTGCTTGAGGAAAAACCTGTCCGACCTGCTGACCAGCCGCCTGCATAGAAAAAGAGATTATGTGAACAAAACTAAACCAGATACTGTAGTCTGTATGCAGGAGAAACATATCACCATGTTGTCTGATCATCCAAGCTAAAGTGGCTCTTAAAAAAAAAGTTACTGATGTTTCCAAAGCACGACAGTTCCATGAATCAGAAGCATGTAGCCATGCTGAGAAAAAGGCCCAGATATGACAGCTTAGACAAAAACCAAACAATAATTGTTTTACGTTTAAGACAATTTTCCTGCAATTGGACTGACAGAATGCCAAGTTTACATAGCAATCTATCGCAGAAGCACAGGCAAACTTTCTGCCCATTATCAATTGTCCACACCTAGAAATGACAAGGGTGTAACAATAAACCGCTGGGCAGTGAGCCACACTTCCCTTGGACATGATCAGACATCAGTCCTTGCACTTAACTATTGTTTATGTAGGAAAATACGTAATAATAAAATGGAGTCTGTGGTAAAGACTCCTAACTTATTCAAGTCAAGGTTTAGGGGACTTGAGAAGGTAAGAGTCAGTGACTGGTAATCTAAACTCTTAAGATACTTTTCAGAACCATAACTCATTCACATTTTCCACAACAAGAGTGGGAGTTTAGCTGGCCCACCAAGCTGGACAAACTATTTCTTCTTTTACATTGAAAACTTTCCTGAGATAAAAATTCAAAGGAAAATTTCAGTCTGGTTGTCAAGATGACCAGGGTACCTTCTTTCTACTTTTGTTCCAGTAAACAAGCTTCATTGTTCAGGGAATCTTTTAGTCTGATCAAAAAATACCTCTCAAAAAATGCAAGATTTCAAAGACCAGCTGAAAATCAACTCATTAAAATCTTACAAAGGAAAAAGACTGGTGATGTCAAACCCAGAACCTTAATACACACCAAGTAAGATCGCCTGGGCTCACATGAAGGAACCTCTACTAAACAACAGATAGAAAATACTTAGTCACTTTGTCATACCATACCTGTTGCATTCTCAAACCAGCAATACGTTGCATGTGCTGTGCTGCAAGCTGAGCCTTCCTCTCCTCCTTGCGCTGGGCCAGGGCTACATACAAAGGCTTGGATACCAGAATCCTTCCATTCATCTCAGTTACAGCTTTGGTGGCTTCTTCAGGAGCAGAGAAACACACAAAACCAAACCCTGTGATGAGAAAAAACAAGTGTCAAACATTGATTACCTAGGGAATGATGACCAAAAATCAAAGTTGATATTGCTTGGCATACAGCATCGAAATGACCATAAACCCTTATCCAGATTGAACTTTGATACCAATGAATAAATTTTGTATTCAACAAAGGTGAATGATGATTCAGACAAAAGGGAGAAGGAAAATTGGCCTTTTACTGTGTACAACAATCAAGTAAATATGTTCACTAACAGAACTTTTTAAAGACACTCTTTAGACCAGATGAATTTAGAAATGAAACTACTTTTCAGTTAGGTCAACTGTCTACAATAACCCAAACCCCAAAAAACAGAAAAATTAATGTCACTGTCTTTTATCTCTAGAGACCTGAGCATGATACAGCAACTTACCCCTGGAATTGTTCTTCTCATCCATCATTACTTTAGCACTGGTGATGGTTCCATACGGAGTAAATTCCTCACGAAGGCGCACATCATCAATGGTATCATCCAAGTTCTTCACATACAAGTTGACGCCTTGATAACGATTGATACGCTCGATCTTCCTCTTCTCAAACTGAGACTTCAAATCCATCTGTCTTTCAGCTCTTTTCTGCGCTCTAGCTGCATAAAGCTTTTGTCCATTCCAGTCTTTTCCATTGAGTTTATCAACACACTGCAAATTGTGAAGAATGGATGCTTAACTATACATAGTCATTATATGAAAAGCCTGCACTGAAGCCAAGCAGCTAATACTGGAACAGCTAAAGGAGTGGATGACCCTATGCACCAGGTAAATCTCTACCTGGTGGATAGGGTACTACCCATATTCATCTCTTGTCAACTGCAAAGCAATTTTTATATGTTGGACAGCACTATCTCCCTTTTCGAACTACTGGGACCTGAACAAGGAACCACCCATGAAACTTGCACTTAGCTTTAACCAATTTTCACAGAATTACTTGAGGTAAATACTATACCAAGCTAGAAAAAAATATTTGAAGAATTATCAAAAACAACAGCAGAAGCATGCTTTTCTCTAGGAAAACTGTTTGCCACTAGGGATAGAAGTCACCCGCTGATGAATATTCCAACATGTTTACACAAAAAAAAAATGAAGGCCACACATTTTTACATCAGAGTCCAGTTGATAAAAGTGCAGATAACACTATCCAACAGATGCATTGCTCCAACCAATAAGTGTTGACAAAATGCACTGCATTATCCACCCCTTCAAACAACAACAAAAGCTTGGTGGTAACATGCGATTAAGTAGTCATTTAAGTAGGCTTAAGCCAGGATTCAAAAAGTGGCTGTCCACCCCATCCTGCTAAGGGGGGTCTAGGGGCTTGTCTCCCCTGAAAATGATGAAAATCAGTAGTGTCCACGGTTCATTTCCATGATTTTTAGCTGATAAACTTGCTGATCACTTAATACATACTTGAATGCAAAATATATTGTTTTCTCTGCAAAAAACCCCCTAAAATTGATTGAAATTTTATCCCCTTTTTCCAATAATGAGAGAGTCAGTTGTATTTACTAGTTTTTCCCTCAATTAAAATATTATGAAATAATTGACTGAAAGTCACTAAGATCTCCCCTTATTTGATATTCTCCAAGAAAGTGGCTATCCATAAGATGGCTGGCTACATGTCTAAAAGCCTGCAAATGAGCTAACAAGCTTCAACTGATCACTTACTGCTTGAGCTTCTTCTGGTGTTTCAAAGGAGACAAAACCAAATCCCTTGGAACGTCCCTGATCATTAATAACCACCTTGAGACTCAGAATTTTTCCAAATTCATCAACGAGCTCTTTGAACCCCTCATCAGTCATGTCTTCACCAAAATTCTTGATGTATACATTGGTGAACTTCTTTGGTTGGTTTCCTAGTTTTTCTAGACGCTCTCTTCGGGACATCCATTTCGTGGCAAAACTAGAATTAGGAAATATGCATTTAAAATAAAACAGTTACTGTTCCCCCTTCATTGTAGTTTGGGTACTTATATTTGCTCAGGGCAACACAAGAAGACCTGAATTTTTTGGTGAATACTAATGTCTTAGATCAAGATATCCAGTTAAAGTCAAAATTAAATTGCATTGCAATATTCTATCTATTTCCTTACTATCAACCAGTCAGAGAAAAATTGTTTAAAAATGATCATCTCTTGAAAAAATCTGCCCTGGTTGTAAGATTAAATCGGTAATTACAAAGCTTGTTGTTAACTTATGACTGCATCAGAAGTGATCTTGACATACTGGTCATGGCCCCTGTTCTTTAAAGTCCAAGGAACTTCACAAGCCCACAACCATATTATTTCAAAATCTAAATCTACAGAATTGCAGAGTAGCTGTTTAATAAAAACCAAACTTAGAAAAATCAGTCAGGACATGCTGCTCGTGGATGATAGACACCCACCCTCAGATATAATAATAAGAACATGGGGTGGAGTTGAACTGATAACAACTTTGGCAATGAACAGGATTATTCTTATTTCACAAGCTATGGGAAATGTGATTAACGCAAGCTACATTTGTAAACTTGGTATTCCATACATCTTGTTGAGATGCCTCTTTCGCAATAACCGGATTTCTCCACCCACCACGAGTTGTGAGGAAGCCATTGTTTAAATTTTACTTGTATCATGACAATAACTAGTCTTTGAACAACCCTAACAACCGCAAGTTTCATTGTTTCAAACCCTTGAATAAGTGCTAAAAAGTACAGATCAAAAGGTGGACTAGTTCTTATTGACTATGCTTCACTTCAATACCTTGAATACCTATTATTTTAAAGATAACGTGTTATCTCCGTCATGAAACCAACAAAAATAGTCAAAATTAATTTCTCGAAGGTTTGCCTAATGTTTCGTTGATCTGTGTACTTATGGTTTGCTGTAAACTGTGCTTTATATTTATGTATGAGTAAAACTTGATGGCAATGGCTGTGAAAACGAAAATAAAGATCGAACAGATTTACTTACACTTTCTTGTCATTAAGCAACATGCCATTAACTTTAGCAATTGCATTCTCGGCAGCATCCTCGTCATCAAAATGTACAAAGCCATAACCCTTTGAGTTTCCGTCTTCTCCGTTAGCAATCTTACAAGAGAGGATGTTTCCGAAAGCACTGAAGGTGTCATAAAGAGCCTTGTTATCGATACTCTTGTCAAGATTCTTGATGAAAATGTTTCCGACACCAGATTTGCGAAGAGAAGGATCGCGCTGAGACCACATGATTCGACAAGGTCGTCCCTTGATCGGATCGAAATTCATGGTATCTAAGGCTCTCTCCGCTACGGAATGAACAGACGATCAAATTAAAAACTAAATTTCGCGTACATAGAAGTCAAACATCCGATTTCAACTTAGAAAACCTAAATCAAGTTTCATTCTCACCAGCAGCCGGTTGTTGAAAATTCACGTAAGCATAACCAAGCGAACGACGGGTAACGATATCACGGCAAACTCGGATGGATAAAACAGGACCGACTGTGCTGAATTTCTCGAACAGCATAGCTTCAGTGACATCAGCTGCCAAATCACCGACGTACAGAGACGCCACGGGATAGTTCGGATTGCCAGTAGTGCTGGGATTCATCTTCCTCAAACTTCTTTGGGTTCACTTACTTGAGTTGCGATGACTGTTGCTTGTAACAGGGTTGTTTGGAAATTTTTTCAAGATTTTCGAATTTTTTTCAAGATTTTCTCCGCTTTTAAATTTTTTTTGAACCTTTTTTTACTTTTTATGAATTTTTTTGGCGGCTTTTAGCGTCGCTGAAGAAAAAGAACGCTAAAAAGCCGTTGAAAATACTTAATACGGACCGTAACCGACAACGATTTCTCGAAGGTGAGAGGAAGTCTGTCGCCACGAGTTCTACATATCCTCGGGGGCTCCCACCGAAAGTTGCAGGGGTAAGGCCTCATTGGTCAATTATCACTTCCGGTTACGTCATGTGCTTTTACGAGCTGACTCCACGAGGAAATTAGCATTTCCGGTTGAAAGTTTTTAGCTAAGGTATGGAGGGCATGTTGTCAGACAAATTGCAGAGGACAACGATAAACTACAAGGCTATGCATCAAAGACGAGTATGAGAGAAACAAAAATGTTGGGAGTCTAGCTTGAGTCTATCATGATAGACAAATTAAGAAGATTGCCTTAGGCATTTTCATTTCATTTTCTCATCCTTTGTTCATGTCAAATCTCGTACCCCGATCCAACCGTAAAACTGAAATTGGCCGTGGAAGGTCTGGGTACAACACAAGTTTATATCCAATAACAGTTTATCTGAAATGTATCTCAAATGTTCAAAACATTTCCTGTTCAGCCAGTTATTCTTATTTTAAGCACAATTAGATGAAAATTCACAATTTGACAAGCAGATAATATACAAGAAAAGAACATGATCCTCATTGATAATATTCAGTGAACCCTTGAACTCCCAAGATGATTGTTAATCTCCCCTCTAGCTGTTACCTAATTCCTTGTAAACTAGTGATGAGAATTTGGTGTTAAATCAAAATAACTGATAAGTTAGAGTATTCTCAATACCTGTTTGCCGAATAATGCACAGCATTATCAGCAGAGCTCACAGAGCGTAGCCCCATAATTATATAAAATAACATGGTTAACCCATCAAGCTGAAAAAATTTGGATGTACGACCGTACGACCGTACAACCGTACAAGATGCTACTTTTAGCATGTGCGGCCAACTGTACCACGGGCACTATCTTATAATCAGTCCTCTACACAGACACGGAGAAGTTACAAATGAAAATCCATTAATATTACCACGCACTTTATCCATAGTAAGGGCTTTAGTTTTGCTGAAGAGATGTGCAGGAAAAAAAATGCAAGCTCCGCTTTTAGGCTTGCCTAAATCTATATATTAGAAGTTACATACTTTTAGAGAAAGATAACACTTGAAAGATTCAAATCCCATGCCTTTACACTCACACTCTTTTTCTGAAATTTCTTTACATGCATCTCACCTACAAAGATAATTTTATTACTTGTCCTCTTATTTGAAATGGTAGAAACAAATGTATTGCCATTTTCCCACAGAAAATCACTTATTAAGTAAGATGACTGTATGGTCAGAAGTGCACAATGTTTATAGCCTCCCCCTCACCCACCCCCTGTTATCTGTTTCATTATCATTGTTTTAACTATAATTCTCTTCATTAATATTCTTATCCTCATTATCATCATCATCATCAGAAGCATCATCATCATCATCATCATTTTTGGAGTCTTTGGAGCAGAAGTTAAAAATATTGTTTTGATGCCAGCAACTTGATTTTTATTGGCAAACTAAACTTAAATCAACATAAGTGTGCTTTCAAAGACTATTTGCACTATTCTCAGGGTTTCAAAGAAGCATTGTGTACATAGAAAGCTAAGATAATTGAAACTTCCTCAAATGTTTCACAAATGTTTCTTTTTTAAATATATACAAAAAAAAATTTTTTTCTTTAAAAAATGTTCGTATACAATGGTGAACAGTTCAAAAGCCATTCATTCTTGTTGAATTCTGTCTTTGTATTTTTCTTCAAGCTCTCTCCATGGATTTTCAACCATTGAGTGCCTGTAATAAGCTTCAATTCCCGGTGAATCTTGGTCTCTTCTCTTGAAGCCTCCTCTACCCTGCGAATAACATGAAAAATGAACTGTGACTTCACCATGAAAACTGAAAGAGTGATCGACATTAAGGAAGGAAAGAGGAAGTAATTTTGCCCGATAAGTGTAATCTTGATCTAGCGTGACAGAAAAAATGTATTCTGCAAGATGAAAGGAAGTAGATTGCTGAGAAATCCTCAGTTTAACCATTAAACTCCCAAGATCTCATTCCTGTCTACCATACAATTCTTGTGATGTTAGTTTGGAGAATTTGGTATTGGATCAACTAATAATCCCCTAATTGATATTTTTTATTTTTCTCATCACTTAATTGCTTGATATTTTATTGATATTGCCAGGAGAAATTCTGTCTCGGTTGCTCATGGGAGTTTAAGGGTTAAGCCAAACTCAGCTGAGGTGGGGTGGGGGGAGAAGCTTAATAAATAGGGAAATTGGTCATGTAGTCTGATAGTCTGGGTGAGAATAGTCCCAAGAGAGCTTTTGGTAGCAGTCATGCTAAAATGCAGTCTGCAGACTGTGCAGACTGTGTTTATTTTCCTATATTTTATTATGACTATTTTGGTAGTAATGGCTGTAGAAGTGAATGTTTTTAAAATAATAATAATAAATAATAACTTTATTTAAGTGTCAGTGTATTTTAGCACTGCTGTGCTAATTGGGGACACTGTAAATAAGGAAACAAATATCGTAAATGAACAGATATCCTAAATGGTAGGAGGCAGACCAGTTGGCTATTTACAAAGCGTGCAGGAGTTGAATTCGGGGCCACCGAAGACAAATCCATCCAGTGGCAGGGAGGAGGATTTGAACCCGGGACCTCCGGCTTACAAGTGCAGCACCCTAACCACTAGGCCATGCTCGCCTCCTTTTTCACAACTTTAGTGGAATTAATCTTCAGAGATAACTTGAGTGCAATGATGACCTCCATTAAGGTTATGAAATAGATTGACAATAACCACTACCAATATCAGTCCTTCTCAGGAGTACTCTCAGGCAGATAATCAGACTACAAAATAAAATTTCACCACTAGGTTGGAATAATTTACTGTAATAGAGTTAATGATCACTATCGCAATATTCAAAACCCCAAAATGTCAGTAAATTTCTTCAATAAACCCTTGAATAAAACTTTCTCTAATAACAAGCTAAAATAAGCCTGTTTTTTAACTGTTGGGATGTTCCACACCTTGAGCTAAGAGAGGGACCTGGTTTTTTGTCGCTTGCCCTACTGGCTTTTCTTCCTTCTGCAATTCTTTGTTTTTCTAACCCAAAATAAGAGGGGGGGGGGGGGGAGCCTCATTTCAATTGATATCACATCAAAGCTAGATAAGGAGAAATGTGCAGTAGACAGAAAAGAGAACAAGTATACAGTACTTGTAAGTGAAAGGGTCAATATTTTGTGCTTTTGATTTTAGTTTGCCATTTTTATCGAGATGGATGATCAGCATCATTAATAATAATCTGACAAGTTTACTTATATAATTTTAAACTTATTTCCGTGTACCCTGTGGGGCCATCTCGGTTGACCAGAATATTCCGTTTGTGGAAAGCGTTGTCTGGGTCCACCTGCCTGGAAAGGTCTTGGCTGAAAACCTGGTCTCGGTCCTGGTGGACCAGGATTATTCATAAACTGCTGCCTCTGTGGTGAGGATGGAAATCGTTGTCTTTGAGATGGATAAATCATTTGACCAGGAGGAAGAGAAGCCGGATTCTCGAAGCGCGGTCTAAAGTTAGGATGAGGTGCTCTCGCTCGCCCTTGAAAAGGCGAGAAGTTCGGACGACGAGGACCACCATACATTTCGAATTAAAATCAATTACTAGCCATAATGATTTTTGTCATCTTTAACACTCCGTCCGCCATGTTGAAGCTTAGCAGCCCTTCCTTGCAAAGTGCCCAGTTCCCCATCCATTCCGGATGTGGGCTAAAAACAAGCGATAGCACCGAAATGATAATAATAAATTTAATACTTATATAGCGCAAAATTTGTACGCTAATTTTTTCGTGACCTCCCTATTTATAATGCAACCTAACAAACGGTCCTGTGCTCCTCTCTTGGTTCCGATGCAGACACGACAAAGAAGCTCTGAAGGAAATCGTCTGGGTTTAGACAAGAGCCTTTACCAATAATAAAATGAAAAACACAACTTGTTCGATCACTCGCCGACGCATTTGAACGGGTAATTATTCGAAATTCTAGTGATTCATGGCAGTGGTGACTGGGACTTTCTGCCTGTCAACAGTCTTATCTTTGCTTCAACTCTCCGTTTGGATCTTTAGTTCAAACTCCTCCCCAGTCAAGGGTTTGTTAAGGCCTATTTACACGGCACGACTTTGTCGCATGCGACAAGCTTACGACAGGCCTACGACATGACTTAAGAGTCGTAAGCGAGTTGTAGGTTTGATTTACACGAAACAATTCGTGTCGTAAGCCTGTCGTAAGCTTGTCGCATGCGACAAAGTCGTACCGTGTAAATAGGCCCTTAGACTGTTACAGAAACACGAGCTGTAATTGCACTCTTACCTGGGTATGGTCTTTATATAGGCTCGGGTGCATATTGGCATGCTTGTTGGCATTTCAAGAGTCACTTTCTTTCTGTTTTTGCTTTTTTGTTTTTATAGGTTTGGGAAAGGAGAGTGCGAGAAACCAGAAACGCGCTCTTTCCAACGCGCCTCTCATTCCACCTGCTCGCTTCAGTTTTCCCCACTTACTTTCGCTCACTTCATAAACGCACAAAAATGACTTCTGTTATTCTCTTCGAGACTAAAACTATGACAGCAGCAACTGCCGTCTGAGAAGCCAAGCGTTGTAGCTTTAAGCCGAACCAACACCTGGGTCTCAAAATAAAGCAGGTTAGGAAGTTCGGCTCTTGATCCACAAAAGGATCACGCACACGACATGAGGATCTCTGGTCAACTACTTAGAAATACATAACAAAAAATTCAATGACGATATTGTGGCTAGAATGATTCACAAAGAATAAGGATCACTCTGAAGGACACAGAGTGCCTAGTCTGGTTGACAGGCCTTAGCCAGGGGATAACAAGGAACCTGATAGTAGCGGCTCGAGCTGAATGCGCCTTCAGGCTTCTTAATAAATCCTTTACACCCTCACATCATGCATATTCTCCATACTGTTCCCTATACATTCTCTGAGGTACTAATGAGGAGAAATTGTTTCATAATCCAGAATTTCTCTAGTTGGTGACCATTTCTTTATTCTCATTATACCTTAATGTGTGATTTTGGGGTGATACTGTAAGGAGAAATTAGATGCCAGTCGCTCTTAGGGGTTAAAGGGTTAACAGAGGCAAGACCCGCTCTCTGTCTTCCCGTCTTCCCTCAGCCCCATCCCCAACACGGCCCATGCCCCCATCCCTCCCCCCCTCCCCCCCCCACCACACCTCTCTCCTGGAGAGCTGGCTCAAAATATGGCAACCAGTTAGTGTGAGATAATCGGCAAAGTAGATCGTCAACCGAAATAAAATAGAAAAGCTATGTGTGTTACAGGACGGATCGTAGATGAAAAGTTATTGTTATAATCTATGCAAGTTCTTCCCCAATAAAATTTTTTAAATAATGCTGCTCAAGTTCGAGTGAGGCCTAATACTACTTTTAAAAGAAGCCTCCAAAAATTCATCCTTCGACAGGAGTCAAGCCCGACCTCCAAGACATTAGTTAGGCGTTACTTACACGCAGACAGAAAGAGTCAAATCTGAGAAAATTTTTGTTTTACCCCTTACATGCATATTTCATGGGGCAAACAAATTTTAATCACGATCAACAAAACATTACTCTTTTCAAGTACATTTGTGAGACTATACCATAAATATAAAAAAGCATTTCCATGCTATAAGTTGTTAATATTATAACGTCCAGCTACAAATTCACTGCAAGATTTTCACTGTGTTCTGTGAGAGTTCCAACAGAGCTGTAGCTGCATCTAATTCGCGGATTTTTCTTTCCCTGAAGAAAACAGTAGAGCTGAACAAATCATATAAACTTCTCGCGGCTTCAATTCCCATCTGGGAAACGTTGTTTCCAAATTGCACAGCTGTCGTCGACGCCAGACTGAGGAGACCATGGGCAGCGTTTATTTCTGAAGGGCTGTACATATGATTCGTAACTGGCTGCTTGCCCTTTTGCTCAGTAAATGCAGTGCACTGATTAACGAGACTTTTCTTAACACCCTGCTTGAAAATCTTGCTTTCTTTGTCGACACCTTTCACTCTTTCTCCAGGACAACTTTCCTCTGATTTGCGCTGTCTTTTAAGATCTGGCTCCGATGGTTCTGAATGACTTTCCTTTGTTGAAATTTCTTTGCCGTCAGAATTATGTGGAAGTTCGCCTACCATTTTTCGCTTCCGGTTTTGTCGCAGACCATGGTGTGCAACACTATTCGCGTTTTCTCCCCTGGCGCAATTACCGTTGCTGTTCTTCTGGAAAAGTGGATGGCGGAATTTGTAAACCTTCGATGGCCTTGAAGTGAACACTCTCTGAAATCCAATTCTGTAAAGAACGTCTGCAAAACTCAAGAAGTCTTTCAACCTCAACTCTTTCAATACTCCTGGCAACACTTCTTTTTCAAAGAGCTTTGGACTTGTAATCAAAATAATTGTTCCTTGGTCGGACCATCTGATACAGCGCCAGTACTTTCCTGAACTGATGGTATCAAGAAGAAGAGAAAACACTTTCTCGGACTGTATAGCTTTCCTCATTGTTTACGATTGTCTAATAATACACTTGAAACTTCTTCTGACGCAAACTGAGTTATCTGAGAAATTTGAGACTATAACAAGCAAGATATCGTTTTTGTGCGTAAAGCTCTCTCTGATATCAGACAACCATAGCAGTTTTCAAAATCACCATAGGAACTGCATTATGACGTTGCTTCACAAAGAAGCGCGCGCAGTCAACTTTTTGCGCGCGCCGTCAGTATTTCTCAGGTCTCCCGTTTGAGTTAAAAATTTCCTGTTGGGTTTGGTTAGGCTCAAAAGCGCATGCATGAAAGTTAGTCTTTACATGCGCAAGCTTCAAGAACAACTCGAAACACTTGTGAAGAAACTTTCGGGAAGGGATCGAATTTTTCTTAAGTGTTTCAAATGCTTTTCACACGGCTTTCACATGAAAAATTTCGGATCCGTGGGAAAATTCACTGATGAAATAAATGTGGACACCGAACAAAGACCATTCCTAAATTTTACCATCCCACGCGCCATACATCACTCATGCAGATGTGGGTCTAGTCTCCCATAAAGCCTCTGTATTGGAAAGATACTTCAATTCTCGAGAAGCTATGACCAATTTGAACAACGAAATCAGTCACACCAAACTTGTTAGCAAGGAAGTCTTATCTATGTTTGACCTCACCCATTTTAAACACTTATCAAGATATTTAAAAATTCGCTTCAGAAATCCATTTACACACCTAAAAACGTTTCTAAGGTCAAGATGTTAAAAAGAAGAGGAACATTGTAACATTCACTTTGCTTCGTCTTCTAATCAAACCTGACTGCAACTGAACTGTACCTTAACCTCGTGCAGTATCAGATCAAGAGGAATAGGTTGATCTTTAAAGTCTCTGTTAAGTAAACGTTTTTCTTTTTTTCTCAAATAGATCCGTTCCGAGTCATGCGAAACAAACCACAGCTTTTACGTCGACTACGTTCATTGGTGCGGAGTGCTGTGAAAATAATACAAAGATGAGGAAAAATTGTTTTTATTAATTTTCGACAGCGAATTGTTTTTAAGCTACTAGATCATTTTATTGCTTCAAAATATGCGAGTTATCACTCCATAAAGTATATCGACTTTACATAGAAAAGTAAGAGAAATTCGCCAGCTTAACTCTTTATGAATCTAATGAGCTCATTCCGTCGTGAAATTCCATTTCTTACAGCCAAAAGGGTGTACATGTTATAAATACATTAGTCAAGTTCCCAGGCTTTTTCTCTCATTTCGTCGTCCGCGCAAAGTTTAAGGATGAGTGGACAGGAAATCTTTTTTCCGCTACATGACGGCCCACGGTCAGTAAATGCCAGAGTGAGGAATTTCAAGAAATTAAACTGGTCTGAATAATTCAATTTGAGAGATCTATACAAAATCCAAGGCTAAAGAAACTTCTTGGAAAACGTCTGTGGATCAACGGCCGCCTGAAAATTTCCTGTTTGCTTTGGCCTTGTCTCTCCTGGGTGATTGAAGTATAATTGTATAATTTCTCCTTGCAATATCGCCACATTGCCTGGGAAACAAGTGATGAGAATAAAGAAATACATCAATCACAAAAACTTTAATTGATCCGACAGCAAATTCTCAGAATTAACTTTATGAGAAATGTATGAGTGATGCTAAGGAGAATATAAATTGGGATCGTGGGAACGAACTGGTCTCTAAGGGGCCCCTTGTAAAAACGTAAGCAATAAATAGGTTTGAATTGAAACATAAACGTTAACAATTCATCTCTTCCTCCTTAGAAACTTTTTTTTGACCGCTAAATCGGAATAAATGAAAAACCCTCTTTTGGATTAGACATAATCCATGTAATACTTCGCCCGGCTCAGATGATACACATAAAAATAAACCTATAATTTTGTTTCGTTGAAAGATGGCTTGGCGATTTCTGACCAAAATCACTGTAAAACGGCGGGACAGATACATCACTATTACGTTATTTTGACATTCCTCGCACGTTGCTGTCAAACGTCATATTTATTCCATCAAAAATAACATCTTGCGCAATTATCTTCTTCTATGCCGAAAGTGGTGATTAAAAAACAGAAATGTTTTCATGCCTAACTAGTTTGAATATTAAAGGTCCGACGCGAATCTTTTTATTAACCGAAAACTTCCTTTAAAGTTACAAGTAACTAATAAAAACACAAGAAGGACAGAAGTGGAACTGATTCATTCTTTAATTCCATACGCCTCAGGCTTGAAATGAAAACTTGTTCACTAGCGTGTATACAAATTCGCCTTTTTCAATAAAGTATTGATTGATAAAAGGCAATAATGTTTTTGCATATCAAGAGCCGCGAAAAAAATTGCGAGTGAGAAAAATTTATGAAGGGGAAATTATAGAGAAAAACAAAATAATTCATGCGATTCTCTGCGTGAAAAACCCAAACTTGTATCATGTTGCGAGAAATTCAAATTGTCTCAACCACATCGGCACGTAGAGCGTTTTACTAATAACATTTGCAAAGCTAAGTGCTCCTAAATTTAAATGAAGAAAAAGGAAAAGGAAAAGGAAACAGTGTTAAAGCTTCTTGTAATTTTCATGTTACCTGGATGGTTTCTTTACTAATGAGCAAGGCTATTAAATTCAAAATAGGGGCAATAGAATTGTCGAGTATCTCCATTATAATTGTTATTATGATTGCATTAAACTAGCGCAGCTCTCTACCTCTTCCAAAAGCCTCGGTAAAATTATAAAATTTCAATATCTCTTAAATATAAAACTGTGGTTAACGAGTTAAGCTACTTTCAAATAAATCGCTTTATAACTAAATCGCCGAATTAAAACCAACTCGAAACAGGTTGGATTCCATGGCAACTCATGTCACCGTCACAAATGCGGGCCATGCTGAATTAATTTGTGCCAAGAGTGTTTTTGAACCTCGCGCTGCTTGGCGCACACACCTCCAACGGTGACAAGCGTCCAGCAAGTTATTGGCAGAAGACTTCGCTTTTATATTTCACATCGGAGACTTAGTTCAAGCTTAAATGTGCTCAGAGGGGCAAAACTAATGACAGCACGTTCAACGGAATGGGCGTGGTTTGGGGTGGTTGACACAAGTTGGTATCCACCAGGCGCTTTAGTTACCCTCTCCACACATTCGTAATTGCTTCAAATTAGTTCTTAAGGATGGCCAATCACAGGACACTTAGTGCAACAATGTGCAAGGCTTTCGGGTACAAACATTAGACTTAAAAAAAACGAAGATCGCTAGCAAAATTACGCGCCAAACGAACCTATTCAAAGTGATTTTTGCGGCTGACAGATATGATGAGTGAAGCGACGCGATGAAAACGCAAAATCTTCGAACGATACTGTTAACGATATGCTGCGTATCTTATCTCTTGGTCGGCGCGGCAATCTTCAGCGCCTTAGAATACGAAGAAGACCAAGAGATGCGAAAAAATATGACAATTCTTCACAAAACACTGACAAAGAAGTACAACATCAGCGACGAAGACATCGGGAAATGGCTCCAATATCTCGATAGCAAAGCAAACATAGACGCGGATCTTTACCAATGGAGTTTCGCCGGCTCGGTTTATTTCGCCACCACCGTAATAACAACTATAGGTAAGGGTTAACGAGCGCCGGACGCGAAAAAATTAGCTTGATTTAATGCAATACGCAAGAGCTTTGCAGCAATTAATACTGCGGTATGAAAGAAAGTACCTTAGGACGCGCTCGAGTAGAGGGAAGGCCGGCACTTACACTAGAACCCGTTATCGTCTTTTATCAAAGCGAGCGGGTAGTATCTTAGAAGCATTAAGTCGTGCTAAATGTCTAGCAAAGACGAAAAGATAGCCCTAACCACGCACACTAGACTTAAAAGGGACGCGATCAATTGTAACAACCTCGAGCGACACTTATGTATATCGGAACATGCTTCCTCTGGCAATTTCCGCGCAATAATGTTTAACTGCGATAAAAGTTACCGGGGAATTTCCTCTTTGCGATAATAAACAAATCCTCGTGAGGTTTAATCAGCGCTTGTCGAAAGCGGTTTAACTCGGGAACAGACAGCCCTCTACACCTACACACAGCATTGTTGTACAAAAAAACACAAAGTTGTACAATGTAAATACACACTGATATGAAGGTTAAGCTTTCCTCTTTGTTCCACAGGTTATGGACACACGGTGCCAAAGACGAACCGGGGAAAAGTATTTTGTATGATTTATGCGGCAGTAGGAATTCCTCTTGCGCTAACGATGTTTCAGTCAATTGGCGAGCGTTTGAACACGTTTTTAGCGCATATGTTTCGACGAGTGAAGAAAAAGCTGGGAATGAAGAACACCGAAGTTTCAAATACAGCGAATATGGTGGTTTTATTCGGTTTGTTCGCAATGATGGTCACTGTATGCCTTGGAGCATTTATCTTCCGTTACTACGAGAAATGGACATATTTTAAATCTCTTTACTATTGTTTTATAACTGTTACAACAATAGGATTCGGCGACTACGTTGCCTTACAAGACAGCCGAGAGACGCGCTTTGATCATACATACGTGGGTATCTCTCTTCTTTTTATTTTCTTTGGACTGACAATTGTAGGCTCCGTAATGAATCAGTTGGCATTGAGGCTGTTAACGGCAAGTCAAACCAAAGAAACGACAGACCAACTTTTGGTGGAGGGACCGTGTTTATGCGAAAAATGCAGTCGCCGGGAATCTATCGACATTTTTAATCTCTATCCGAGCGACTTATCGACCACACTTCTAAAAAATTACGAGGAAGAGATTGCATTTACAACGTACAAAGGCCTTCATAGGAAGCGCGCCTCAATTTAACTAAAGTCTTCGTGTGATTCATTCCACACAAGCGGTAACTTTAAATTAAGCCGCTCGTTTTATTAATCAAACTGGTAAGAAAAACTTTCACGAAATAGAATATTTTTCGACTATGTAAATTATAGAACTCATTTCTTAGTTTGGTCTACGAACACCGCTTGTTTTTTTAGTTATCAGTAGCGTCGCGAGCGAGCCAAAATAGGTATGGGAGTTACTTTATTGATAAGCTCGCTCGTTCGGCGTCGGAAAGCCATGCTAGAGCCGTTTGCAAGATAAACGAGGATGGACGCCAAAACATTGAAAATTTTAATTGGCTGTGTATTTTGTTGTTTGAAATGCGTTTTTCACAAAATAGCTTTCTCTTAGCCTAAAACGCTGGCTAATAATTTCAAAGGCTATGGCTTGCAAAGATAAGGTTCTGAACAATTTTACAAAGTAAAATTCAATCAAACAAAATGATTCTGGTCGGTGATAGCAAAATCTACCACCTGTTACCGCGCCATGAAAGTTTAATTAATCATATCATTTGTATGCAGACAGATTTATCATATGCCAAAAGAAAAAATTTGTGTACAAGAACTCTAACAAAAACTTCACGGTAAAAATAACGGCTTTTTATGTTACCTCCGATCAGCCTGGATCGCGATTAGGGGAGTTAAAGGGGTTTTAAATACAAGTCAAATTTGTCGAAAAACGCCCGATAGTAACAAAATCGAGAGTTCTTGATGTGAATATTTTATGACCGGGATTTTTCGCATGAATCACTTCTCCGACGAACAGAAAGGGAATTTTGTATCATTTTGTATAAGAAATGAAGTATTTGCTGTTCCAATTTCACTACCAAAAACGTGGACCACTCAACGTGATTCTACATTTGCTAGTGTATATAAAATTACCCTCCAATCGATGTTTGTAAAATATATTTTTTATAGTACACCAGAAAAATGCTAGAGTGTTTTCACACTGTAATCGAGATGCAAATATTTCGTCTACGGATGCGTTTCTTAAATACGAATCTTCTAAAATAAATTGCACACATGTATTTAAAGCGAGCTTTAGAGCGGAAAAAAAGTGAAATTAAAACTTTCTACGAAACAAAGGGTATTGTAGATTTTGTCTTAAATTTTTTTCGCTTTTTTGTTTTTTGTTATGATCCATCGGAGGTGTAGAAAGCATAAATAGGCAGAGTTCCCGCTATGTCATTGAAATCATACGTGGCTAAATCAGCCTGTTTTGAAATTTAACATCCTCTTTAATTTATTTGAAACTCCCAAATCCAAACGAGACATACGAAACGGTTACCACTTGTTTTAAACAACGGCAAATTTCGAATTCGTCGCGCACAGAACGCTAACATACGGGAAAATTATGAATACACACAATTCCGTCAACAAAAACCCAATAGGACGCTGAAAGCATTTTCTACAAATATTTAGTACGACATGAAAAAAAGACAGGTTTTTTTTTACCTTCAAATTACAAGTAGTGTTTTCTTTTTACTTGTGAGAACGTCAGAGATTTGTAAATAAGAAAGATGTACGTGAATATCGGCGTTTCAAACTCGAGAATTTTTTTGTCCATTGTAAACAGCTTTTCAAGACGGTCTACCGCCCTGATGAAAAACGTTAATTACACGCGTTTCTAAGCGTTCACCATGTCGCTGTGGCAACTGACATAAAATGTGTTGCACAAGAGAAAGGAGAAAAAAATAACTAATTCTCACAGAGACGAAACAATACGCTATGGTTTTTCCTGTTTAGATCTTCGAAAATTTAAAGATCGTTTCGTTAAGAAATACGCTCAAAAGTTTGATTTTAAGTGTAAAGCTAATACGTTTCAAAATTTTATACGAATTCAATTCTAGAGATGCGAACATAAACATTTTTCAATGTTTGGCCTTAGCAAAGAAACAAATGCAATCAATAGGTGTATATTTTCATCGGAAAATACGTTTAGAAAAAGGAGACATGTTTTCGTAAAATATAGTCAAATGAAACGTTGTTCAAATTGTATTTACTACGAATTTTACTGCTTCATGCTGACCGACAACTCTTAACTTTCCATCTAAACGTATTCCCATTTTGTCGATGTCTCAGAGCGCTTTATTCTGAGCAATGTTATTTGCTATTTTGCAACATCAATTATTCATCGTCCCATTTGGAAGAACCCATGTTTTTACGTAAGAGACAAACAAAGTACATTTGAGAGACTACTTTCATTTGTAAATTTCACATGTAACGCTCGCTCGTGTTCGTGAACTTTTGTTTTGCACGAAAAACTGAGGGAATTCTTTAAAGTAACGCGTTTTGTAAAGCGAATTTCAAATACTGTGTACTATAATGAGAAAGGGTCGCATGAGGATAATAAACACAACTAAAATTATCTTGATTCTGGGTTTGCCAAAATTTTAATGCACAAAAAAAAAAAAAAAAAAACGACATAAAACCTCATGACATGCATCGTGGCTTTTTCATGAAAATTAGTACAAAAAGAAACAAAAAACAAACAAACAAAAGGGAAAGAAAACACCACTTTGACGTTGAGAATCTATTTTTTCACCGAGTTACAACGCCTCGAAATTGAATGCCAAACAGTAGATACAATTCCCGCTCCGCAGGTTTTCAAAGCCTGCTCAATACAACTTCTATCTCTATTAATTACTGCTCAACCCTGTATTTACACAACTTTTCATTCCGGCTCATTAGCCAAGACCCGTTGGCATTTCTTGGATTACAGAAAAATGTCGAATGCCGCCGGATTGAGAAATTAGTTATTCATATTGCTAGGTTGCTGTCTGAAGAGATAAGACAACTCCATTCGCTTGGCCATTTTTTGAAGCTCCCACAGCGAATAAAATTCAGCATCATCATAAAATTTTCACCATCGGAAACTCGAGAAGAAAGGAAATAAATGCGTCAGCAATATTTTTTTTTGTTTTTTAAAGACAATTATCATAGTGTTGCAACTTCGGCTTTTGTTCCGTTCCTTTAAGTGAAGATGCAGCTTCACACGCGTGAATAAGTATTAGATAATTTCAGCTCTGTCTCGCAAGGGGGCAAAACAATTTCTTGTCAACTATTCTGACAAGTGGTTTGGCGAGCAGCCCTGCTGGAGGGTTGAAGATTTTGATAAATTACGTTCACAAAAGTTTGGTACATGCAATTAAACAAAATGTAAATGTACTTTGTGTCATAGGCGTGACAGCTGTAAAGTTTGACCAACGTGCACGACATGTTTTAATGGGTTCCTTTGAAAGAAAGAAAATAAAAAAATAAATTCGCGCAGGAAGAGTGCAAAAAATTGTTAGAACTAAAAGAAGTTTGACGAGAAAATTAACAAAGATGTTTATCTTCCGTGCCTTCGGTTTAGGTAATCAATTCGAAAGTGTCTTAATAGAGTTCTTATTGCGCCAAACGAAAAAACAGCTGGTGCTTTCAAAAAAAAAAAAATTGACAATAACAAAAAAAAAAAAGGAAGAAGAAGAAAGGAAGTCTTCTTTATCTTTGAAGAACAAAGTGCTGGTAACCGTCTCGCACGAGCCTGGTTTTCTATAAATGCACGTTATTTGCACGCAACCGTTGGGATAACATTAATATTAACTTTAAAAAGTCCCTGGAAAAATCACATTCGCCTGTTTAACCTTCGTTAAGGTATATTACAGACGAAAGAAATGAACCGTCACATGCTTTGCTCTCTTGCTTTAAATAAACTTTTATAAAGGTGACTCAGTTTTGGAGTCTTTGTTGAGACCTGTCTTAGGTAGAAAGAACTTAAAAATATTGCGCGCATATCAGATGAAGGCGTCGAATAAAATCTAAAGACTCGTGAAGACATACATAACAAGTTATGGTTTTCTCCGTTTTCGATGTCCTTTAGTAATTAAAACCCTTTTAGTGGCCATATTGGAAAATAATTCATCCACTAGCGACCGTCAGAGCCTACAGAACCCCTTTCAGTTCTTAATAAGAAAAACCATTTAAAAAATAGCAAGAAAAAAAAACCATCAAAGTTCCATAAAAACCAGACAGGAGAGGTCACGCGATAAGAAAAACATCGCTTTGCTTCTTATTCTCAATTAATTGCACAAAATTTTGAAAATGGATTTTTGAAAACATTCAGACGGTCTGGCGTTTTGATCAGCTCTCTTAATCAAAAGGAATTTTGGGGTACCAAACAGTAAAGAGAAGTCGATCCAAAAGGTTTACAACTCCGACCCGTAAGCAAAGTTTTTGACACAGGAATCATTGTTTAACTCCCTAATTCCCACGAGTGACAACATCCTTACAACATCAGTACAATATCAAACAGACAAGGGATGGGAATATAGAAAAATATCAATTAGGGGATTATTGGTTGATCCAATACCAAATTCTTCAAACTAACTTCAAAGAATTTTAAGGGAGATAGTGAGGAGAATTACTGATGAGATCTTGAGAAAAAGTAAAGAGAATTACTGATGAGATCTTGGGAGTGAAAGGGAGAAGTAAACGACTTAAGCGGTTAAACTGGCGGCCTGCTCTGGAAATTAAGTTTGTTTTTGGGACTGACTTAGCTCAATTAATCGATTTTCTTAGGCAATTGAAAAAGTGATTCCTCAATACGCCGAAAGCGTCAAAGATTAGCTGATTACAACCTATTAGTCTAAGATGTTTCATTTTTTGTGTTGCACGTTATTATAGATAATAGAAGTTCGTCTTGTATCAAGATTCAATTTATTGAAAACAGTATCTTGTCACGAAAGTGAAACAGAGGGAGTGTATAAAAGCCCTGGAGCTATAAAACAATTGTAAACATTCGACCTGACCCGAAATACATTTTAAGTTTAAAGCACTTTAAAAAGCAGAAACTAACTAATGAGTCGTTTTGTCTATGGTTTCTTGGGCTGAATCGTAGATAAGAGATTATAATCTATTGAAATTTTTGGGAGAATTGAGAAAGAAACATAAAAAGATAGCAACAAGATGATCTTTAGTTTTTATCCAAATTTTTATTTTCGTGGACAGTTTCTTCAAGTTGCTGTCGCAATATAGTAGACATCACCCGACAGGTCTGACAAATGCATGCAATTTAAAATCATCAATAGTTTTTCATACGCTTTTAGATGAAAAACGCCTGCTAAAAAGTTGAGAAACCACAACGTGGAAGGTAATAAATTAAGCTGAGTTCCTGATAATAAACGGAAGTAAAGGCGTCATATTAACAAGAACTCCCACCAAACTAATTTGGTCCGGAGAATTCTAGGAAAAACGAAAAACAAACAAGAAGATGGCTGTCTACACGACAGACAGATTTGACCACAGAAACAGGTTTCACGAACACCTGTGACATTAAGGGCTTAAAACTATCCTATTATGAATACCACGAAAACAACAAGATAAGGTTTTTGTATCAATGAAAAGATTCCCCGCCAGAGCTTGCTAGACAATTTCCCTGTATTCTCTCGATACAAACACTTCACCACAGATGATTAGGGCTGATTTTTTATTAATATTTTTTGTCATTTTGTCGGGCAATTAAGAGATGGCGGCTACATTTTGGTGTTTCCCTAGTCGTAATACACTTAACAATTGTGTTTTTATTTCCATACAATTTTGAAGCGCACAGATCTTATCGACACAGGCCGGGGCTTCGATATCACAAACACTGGCGAGCGACGTTGAACAAAGCATTACAAATCAGGAACGATTAACACAATTTGTAACGATGATAAAAATCAAGGTGGAGAACAATAAAAATTGTTTTTATTCATGTTTCTTAATTCCTTAATCAAAACAAAAAGAGTTCTTCGGTCTGGCAAGCAGGGCAAATATTTCATTCTTTTCTTTCGAGAACAAACATCAAACAACACTGCATCGAAAGTTCTAATTAAATCAACGACTCCCATTAACAGAAAAGAGAGGAAAAATAATACGTACCACAATAGAACGTAAATTTTTAAATAAAAGATGCCGGCCTCTTTTTGCAGTTTTGGTTTACCCTAGCATATTTTTTTCACTAATAAAGCCTGGTTCATATTGGTAGCATCTGGCAGGAATCTATCAGACGTCATCTTAATTTTCCATCATCATTTTCATGGCTTTATTGCGCATTATAAAATACACATTTCATGAACTTATATTACATAGAGTCAGTTAATAAATTGGTCTGGGTAATATCACACGGTACACACGTTCCTGCAAAGAGCAGATGGCAGAGCAAAAACTGCTAACAACAGCGTCAAAGTATCTATGCGCTTCATAACCCCAAGACAACTTCACGTCAGTAACGAAGTAGGAGAAATACGTTTTAAAATCAGAAAAAAAGATACGCTCACCGAAAAAAGAAGTAAACACAAAGTATTCATAATAAAAGTATAAGAAATTCAAGCCAATAGTATCAAATCAAACTTGTTGGAATATAATTCCCCTCGAAAATCAGTCACAGTTTCTTTGAAAGGAGTCCTTACAAGCAATTGTTTTCGTTTAAAAGTTTTTTTTCGTTACAAACCTGGAAAGTTAGTTATAGGCGAGCGGTCTGTCAAGGAAAAATACTACATTTTTTTTCCATCCTAAATTATGTAGAAAACTTGTCGAAAAGGTTGAAGAAAACTTGGGAGTAACAAATATGGTAGGTACCATAAAATCTGATGTTTCAATCTGTTTCATTTGCAATAACGCATTTCTAGCGTTGATAAAAAGTATATCAAACAGCTCCTTTTAAAGAAGACCTGAGACTACGAGTCCTTTTTAATTCTGAGTCTAACATGATTTGAACAAAACCCAGAGGTGGTGACAAGAGAACAAGAGAACAAGAGAATTCTGTCGTAATATTGATGCAAAAACAAGAACGTTGTCGTTGATATCTTACAGTGAGTGAAAATGGGCCTTTCTCCCTTTAATAAGAGTTACTAGTATACAACAGTCTGTTGTAAGGTCGGTCTTTCCGCGAGTTACACACGCGTGTATTTACAAACACGCGCGTGCGGTGCGTCGTTCTTGAAGAGATCTCTCCCTAAATAGCAGTCTACGCGAGCGATGAACTGTTCAATCCATCCAGGACGTCGCACCACATCATGTTACCTATCTACACTTCATTACCGTTATTCCTTCTCAATGGATTTCAGCGATTTAGCCACAATGACCAGAATATCTTTGGTTCGGAGCCTCCAGTTTGGAATAGCTTTGGAAACCGCGCACCAGTTCTCCCCATGATGAGGCTCGGCCAGCACGCACCGTTGCATAACACTCTCTTGTTGAGCCTGGACGAGGAAAAGAAATTAATCAACAACAAGATTAAGATTTGGGAAACAAAGAAGTCTGATAGTTTCCGCGAATAATTCCAAATTTATAACAAATACGTTCGAGGCTTGTTTAGTGTTACTAAACAAAAGTTCTGCTTCCCTACTTTGTACAAACGAAATTTCAGAATTCAAAAATAGTGTAACCAATGTTTGAATTTTGAGAGGAATTTTGCCACACAGGATGTAGCAATTTCTAAAAACAATGGTTGTAGGAAATTGAACTGGAATAATCTTTGTCTGTTTATTTTGATTGTACGTTGAATAACTGATTTATTTGATGACGTACATTTCATGTGAGCATGAAATATTCAATATTTCCGGACCGCAACATTTCATGCCTCTAACTTCAATTTGAAAAATATTCAACAATTTTTACTGGAATTAATTCCTTAGCCGTAGGAAATGGAGAAATTCGTCAAATCAAGTCCAAGTTTATAAGAAGCACCTAAATTAAACGCTTCTCAGCAAAAAAACATATTCCTAATAATGTTGACGAAAGATCATTAACTCTGTATTTTCAAAAGAAAACAAAATACTGAGTTCTCGAGTATTTACAGAGCAGATATTGTCACCGCTGCGATCAAAGACACAATGCAGCTATCAGTGATTATATAAAACTGAAGCAAAAATATCCCTCAGCTAATATCAGTGATCGCAAATATCTTAAAAGTATTAACACGACTTTAAACAGTTTAATGCCTAAGAAGTAATGTACGATTAATCGCTTGAGCATGTCACTGTATTGAACTCTGAGGAAGCTTTTCTTATCTTGCACCAGTGTTAGTTTTAATTCTAACACAGAGGACCAGCTTGAATCTTGCAGTAATGTAAGAAAACAAAAATCTATTTTTTGAAGTCAAAGTATTAACTCAGAGCTCTTGACACTGTTTGAAATGCGAGCGACCCACAGTCTAGATCAGATAAGGACTCCAAGTTTGGGAAATCAGCATGAATAATATTGATGTCAGAACAAATGACGACATTTCAGCACGTGGGCGTTTCATGTAGGCGTGATGCGTGGGAGTAACAAGCCATAGCGGCGTGCTAACCACTGAAAATAAACAAATCGCGTGGGCGTCGCGCGCGGTTTAAAGCTACCACCGCTTAAGTTATCGTGCCTCTACCTGGTGTGAAGAAACAAAAACTGCGGTTTAAATTGCACGAGCTGGGTAAACATTATTCCCCGTGACTACCTCCTGTAGCGATTACGCTGACAATGGAAACAATACGATATTAAAGTCAGCCATCTATCTTTCCAGAAACCGCCCACATATTCATAACATAACTCGACAACTCTGAAAGCTTTCCGTTGAAAACGCCATTTTCAACAGTGCGCAGCGTGAAAAACTGTCGGATCTAGTTACGATTCGAGTTGAATATAGTGCATATCTCTTCAAAGCCACAATTATTTCGTGATTTTCTCCCCAAAGACCAAAACGTGATTGATAAAACACAAACATTTTGGCCGCAACTGTTTAATGTTGGCAGGCAACTGAAAAAAAATGTTAAAAACAGAAAAATAATATATAAGAACGTACAACGAAGTCATTGTCTTT
This sequence comes from Pocillopora verrucosa, assembly GCF_036669915.1. Lineage (NCBI taxonomy): Eukaryota > Metazoa > Cnidaria > Anthozoa > Scleractinia > Pocilloporidae > Pocillopora > Pocillopora verrucosa. The sequence goes on along the minus strand of NC_089316.1, from coordinate 1,928,137 downwards.
CACATTTACCGATATAAAGGTACTTATTATCAATTCTGTCTGGAAACTCGAAGCCTTACTTTGTTTTACTCATTAAGAGGAAGTTTACTTAAACAGTCGCTAATTAATAAAAAATTAAGCCCACTAATTCTTGGATCAACTACAAAATTCCCTTCCACATGAATGCTTGTATGTAAACGAAAATTGCCTTGGCTTTCACATTTGGGTCAGCTTCCAATATAAATCTCAGACCATCCACAAAAAACCATTCCTTCACCGTTTACAGTCTGAACAAGAAGCACCACCTGAAGTTTTCATGACAAGAATTTAAATCCCTTCTTGTGTAGAACGGAAGTCGATATGAATTATGGATGCACCCGTTTTTGGAGAGTGATGTGTGCTGTGTGCTGTGTGCCAAAATGGTGGGTGTTCCGTTCAAATTAAAAGTTTTTCGTGCAAGTTTTGCTTTCCTTCACGAGGACTTCAAAAGAGAAAATAATGATATTAATAACACTTATAGTGGTTTATCAACAGTGTATCCATTGTGCACGGTTTTTTGCCTGTTGACTAAAACTAGCTGATACCAATGACAAACAAAAATTACACAGATAATAGAAAAGTAGTAACTACAAACGAGACTACAAATGAAAATAAAATGGAGTTGAAACTTTAACAGGGATGTATCTCCGATGTTAAAGAAAGAATAAACGAATAAAAAGCATTGATTTTATCAATTAAACATTTACGTAATTGACAGCTAAAATCAAAATAAAACAGACCTCTGTTCCATGTTGCAATTCAAATCTGTAAAAACAAGCCCACGAGTCGCCGAGATCTGGGTCGAGTTTGACAGCTCTGTGAAAATATCACAAGAATACTTTGATTAAAAAAAAAAAAAAAGAAAAAGAAAAGAACTAAAAAAACGTGACAAACAAAAGTACAAACATAGAAACTAAGGTATATATTTAATAGCTCGGACTGGGAAAAGTACTGACTCTGCTCACCACTGAGTCTCTGTGGCTCAGTGGTAGAACATCGGAGAGCAAAGTCCGAAGGTCCAGAGTTCCATTCCTTATGGGGACTTGGAGTTTTACGTTCGTTGTCGCCCAATCAATCAATCAATGACTTTATTTAGTGATGCAGGTCACAAAAGTGGCAGCCATGAGGCTGATGTGGACCTACAATTAACTAATAAAACGTGAAATAATAAACAAAATAATTTGTAAAATCACCCCAAGGTATTTGAATTCAGTACAAGTCAATAAAATGAGGTTCATTGACAAATAAAAGTTACAAACTAATCTAGAAATTTACGTACAGTATAATAACACTTAAAAATATACAAAATCTCGGTCTTTCATAGTTATCATGAGTGCTTCGAATGAGAAGCTATTTATGTTTTGTGAGAGCCCACGTAAAATATTTTTAAACACGTCAAGACGAAAATTTCCTCCTTAAGATCGATTTTCAACTTCGGTTGCCGCTTCGGAGAGATGTGGCCAAGGACACTTCGACTTGCAAAAGAAACAAATTCTTACCTGTTGAACCACTCTCTTGCTTTATTAATTTTTCTTTCGCTCCAAAACAACCTACGAAGTATCAAGCACATTTAAGACACAGCAGAGGATACTAGGGTTGTCGATAAGTTGGAAAGTAAAGGGCAAACAAGAAATAGTAAGCGTCCAGATCATTTAAGGCGCCATGTTGTTTCGTCAGATTACACGCAAGACTAAGAACTGTTCAGTTAAAATGTCCCTGACGTCCCGTGAAATTGACACGAACCTTTGAGCAGATTACATCTAAATTACGCATACAATTCCGCTCAAAACTAGGGAATGGCTGCGGTACAAATTTCTACAACGGTATATAAATAATTGTGCGATTATCCATCAGTTGTGGTAAAATGAGCGGAAAGAAGCCGTCTGAAGATGGAAGACAAGCCAGTGGTTTTGCCCAGATACTAAAACAAGACGGTGCTAGAAGTATTTTTATACCTAGCCACGGCAAGCAGCACATGTGAATCGTGTTCACATCTCTTGAGAGCATCAACACTTTTAGTCTTCCTCTGTGGCCTGTTCTCCATGAAAATTGCTTCCGCCCAGAGAATGCCTGAAGCAGGACATTCTTGCATGGCTGAAAGAGAGGTTATGGAGGGTTTTGTGATCAGCTTAGATCGAGGGGGAGGTGGACCACACACGCTCCCAAACATTTCTCTCTCTATTCTTTTTAGGGAAGTCGAATGTAAGAACATCGAAACATAGCATAGAGCGTAATATCTACAATAACACCGCCGAAAAAAAAAGCAAAAACAGGGAACTCGAAAATCATATGATAGAAATACTGATTTTGAAGTTGACCTACAGACGTGCTAATATTTCAGTATTTGATGAAATAAGGCAATCTTATTAATTTTATAAAAATAGAACGTTAATGTCACTTATTAATGTCACTTCAACAACAATACCTTTGGCCATTAAGGTTTTTGCAAATTCTCTTCGTTCTCCTCTCGTTTCGATTCGAACTGCTTCGAGCCTGGAAGAAACGACAGAAAAAATGAGAATTCCACAGCACTCCTTCAATTCGAACGACATAATTTGATTCGTAATTCTCCTCGCGAGAAGATCTTTAAAGCCACCACTGCTTCAAAAGTGTAATTTTCAAACCGTCCAAATCCTCTCTTTCGAAACAAGAATAAACTCGAATGGGTAACTGAGAGCTATACAGATTTCAGTATTAAGTATTATTTGAACTAAATGACCTGTAGAAACTTTCCTTTGATTTATGGAGACTCAATGTTTATACACACACACAAAACGAGTGTAGTCAGTTAGAGAGCTCCTAAGATAAACTGCAGTACCGTTGTTTTCATCGTTGATTTTTGCCGGCTAACCTAACCAATCACCTACACCAACTATAACCTCTTTTTCCTACACCCGTGGCTTCATTTGGAAGCCGGATATACCCTATTCACTGACTCGAAAACTCTCACACCAAAAATGATGAAGAGGGAACGCAGTCATACCATAATTCTGCACACTTTGGATTTTTCTGTCGCGCCTGTTCCAACACTGATCTTGCTTTAGTGGCGTGCCCTAGGATATAATACATTGTACTCCATTTCAGTAAATATAGTTTAAGAAAATCTATATCACAGTTCCTCTATGTCATTCATATTTTAGCACCCAAATTACGATCCCTACATACCTGCATTTTCTTCAAGCCTAGCCAACAATAGCCAGATTGGGACGGAGTGAGGACACTTCTTGGTCTGCGAAGATCCAAAAACATTTATTTAACCCTTTGACCCGTGAGTGACAAGCATCTAATTTCTCCCAACAGTAAAACCCCTGCATCACACAATAAGGTCATAAGAAAAAAGGAAATGATCACCAACTAAATATTCTCTTGATTGATAAACAAATTCTCCTTGTCAACACCTTGGAAAATGTATAGAAAACAGTATGGGGAATATCCATACCGATGTTAGGGTGTAAAGGGTTAATTCCGTATCCTTCAATGATCTTTTCATTGAAAATAGAAGGACAGAGAACATGGCGTGAGTGATAAACTAAAGACATACCCCCAGTTTGTATGATTCTCTCGCATTATCCAACTGATCCAACTCTTCATGTATTTGTCCTTTCATCATCCACAACTTTATTTATAAAGAGGAAAAACAACAACAACGACGACGACGACGACAATTAACTTGGACTTTCATTAATAACACGATAACAAGGCTGTGGCGAATGTCAAGGGTAATGCTGAATTGGATAGCCCAATATGCCTAGTGATTGGATACAAAAAAAAAAAAAAAAGCGCGCGGCATACTCGACCAATCATGAAACGCTACAAGACAAACCCAACTTCAAACTGATTCCGAAAATTTTGCCGCACTTCGCCCATTGAGTCACATCATTTTTTGAAATTTCACTGCCTCACATTGCTGTTTGTTTGTTTGTCCTTTTGTTTCCGTGACATTTTCGTGGGTTTAAACTTCACACACATTAAAATACAACGACTATATCTCACGGGTTTCAATAACTCTTTCCATCAGCGGTTGCCGATGGTGTAACGTGCGGCTGTGACCCTTCTGTCCAGAGGATCTGGGTGCAGGCTAAACAGACGGAGTTAAGAGGTCTTATAGGAGGTATGCAGTAGACCAACGGCAACCGGCTTTCATTCAAACCTCAGCAACTGCCAACCAAAATCTTACAGAAACCACTACAAAATTAAAACTAAAAACTTCATTTCTGATGAACAGTAACAGTCTCTAGAATTTTTGGCTATAGGTCCAATAGAATAAGCAAATTAACCTTGACGGTGGCTCCTACCTTTGCAAAATCTGGATAATTTTGAACAGCCTCGCCTAAGAGTTTTTCCGCCTAATAAATAAAATGAAGGAAAAAGTGATGACAGTAAATAAAATAATTGAAAAGCTGAGATCAATTCAGTATAACTGAAGAATTTGATTTGTTTACCTCAGAAAGACTCCTCAGCACCCATTCCAGCTTGATGGATTTCATCATGACCTGCAAAAAAAAAAAAAACAAGGAGAAAAATCTCCATCTATTACAATGTCACAAAAATTGTCCATTGTTAATATATTTTAATCGAAACTTGGATCTATCCTAAAAGTCGCTCTTCTAAAATTCCTTCTTTCCTCCAAGCAGGAAGCTTTCATCTTTGCTGAGTAGTCTCAGAACGGTTGTCACTTCGGAACTTTTACTGGCCTATCTCAAAGGCCGTTTACAGGGTAGAAAACGAATTTTTTGAAGCTCAGTTGGAAGAGCATCCAGACGCCAAATCATTAAGCGGGAGCTCATATTTTTACCATGTCAAATCCTCTAGAAAATTTGTTGCCTTCCCCTCTTTATCTTACGATCGATTTCAAAATGTACCATCTCTACACACGATTCTAGCGTTTTAAAACACATTTTCCGGCGCACCAAGTACATAGTCTCTGTCTTATTTGTGTTTAATTTTCTTTTGTAAACTTACCCTTGGTGTACAAGCGTTAAGTCTTGCTCGCTGAAGAAGTTTCCTGCAAAAGCGAATAAGAAAGCAAGTCTTCGACCAAATAGCAGGCTGATTAATATCTTTTAACATCTCTCTCTACTATCTGACAAAATAAAGCTCATTTCGAGGGAGTTTCGTGATACCTACATAAAGTAGTAACGATAGCCAAGCAACAAGAAAGAAAAACACCACAGGAGCCAATGAAAAAGCAGAAAACACGTGTCTAAATTTTGATTCGTTTTAGCTCTGGATCTGATTGGTTGAGAGGATTGTGCGAGATTTTTAGACCAATCACATGGGCAAGTAAAGGAAAATGTAAGCATTCCCGAAATACTTTCGACACTCGATTGAAAATTGCTCCTAAATAGCGAATCTACGGCTGACCTGGCTCTCTGATCTTCATTATTTTCACTCTCCAGTTTGACGGCCGCCAACCAAATCTCCTCGCTATTCGGATTGGCTTGGAAAGCCAACGCCAAGATTGAACGAGCTTGATTGATCTCACCCTAGGAAATAATGTAAAATCGAAAGAACTGTTAATAATAGTATGCGGGGTGTGCGAGTGGTGAAGCTACAGGGTACGGCATCTAGGCATCATCAAACATTTATCCTACATTCCAGCCTACGGGAAGACGCGCGAGGGGCGAGACACGCGCACTCTTTACGGTCGCAATCCTTGCGCTATCCTCGCACGCTCACTTTGCGCGTCCAACTTGCGTGCTCTTCTCGCTTCGTTCCGGGTTCGTGAAAACTTGATTTAACAAAACAAATCTATTTAAAAAAGGAACACATTAAGCTTCTTCCGGATAAATGGCCTTTTAAAAATCGAGCTCAACTTACAGCCATCCACTTGGACTTAGCGCCCATGAGCCACAGTATCTCTGCTTTGGGGCAATGCTTGACAGCATTCTGTAACAAAGCCTCTAAAGATTCCCTGCATAAGAACATTTAATTGATTTAAACGGGGGGGGGGGGAAATATTAAAGAATGTTTTACAAGCAATAACTGAGTCGAAAGATACTATGATATGAACTAGACTTGCAAGGAATAACGCAGACAATTTTATTCAATATCATTATCATTACTGTTATGATAATCATTATAACTATACTAATCATTATTATAATTATTATGATGATTATTGTATTATTCTTGTTACTATCATCATCATTTTTCTCCGTTCACAAATGAACAACCTGAATCAAGACCTCTCCCAATTAAAGAAGTTTTCAAGACGAAACCTCGTACGTAACTAAAACGAGACCCTCGTGACTAACATGGAGCACGAGTCTAATGCTGGTTGCATTCTTCTTTACTCTCCACTTTTCGGTATGGAGAGCTGTAAGAAGAATCATCGACCTGGGGCCCGAGTCTCCGTAGATTTACGGGCTCAAAGAAACACAATTTTAAAACAGGGTCATCCTTCTTTCTCGTTTCCTGATAATCTTGTTATTCCTCTTTCAAAGCTGTCAATAACTCAATCTCGAATCAGTGAAACACGGCAAACAAAAGTCAGCTGTCGGGCCTGTAAAGTTACAGGGTCTTTTGAGAAACGTGCCTTTGATCACAGGTTACGAATCACTTACCTCGTCCCATGATTCTTTTCGAAGTGTGCAGCTCTCAGCCAAACGCTTTTTTTACTGGGGAACACGGACAGAGCATGCGCATAGATGGCTCTTGCACATTCAAATGCATTATTGGCGATACACTACGAAAAAATAGAAAATAAAAGACAGCTCTCAAAATTAGCAAATGATAGAGAAAAAGTTCATCGGCAGATTGGTGAAAAATATCAACTCCGGCTACTAAACAGATTTGCATAGCTGCGCGAGTTTATTGTGGTTTCAGTAGAGTGGAGTGACTTGTAGTACTGCCTAGAACGACTGTTGGTCCGTGAAAGTCCATCCCCAGTTTCGCGGACATTCAATCTCCTGACTGAGAGAAAAAATTAATTGACGACGGCCAGATTTAAACCTGCTTACCACTAGGGTAGCACGTCTCCAACGAAAGAAATGTGCGGATAATTATGTGATATAAAATGTGCTGATTTGATTTTGTACTTACACTATTTGCGTCTTCCATCCAAGTGTGCTTTCTGTCTTCCTCTTCAACACCAATACCTATAACAGTATCTCTGAAAACAAAATTCATGGATTTAGGGCGACATTAAACGGTTATTTTTTTTAAGTTGCACTCTTCTCAAGGAAGAATATATTTCGTTTTCCCACACATGTGGTAGTTTGCTTTTTTTTTACTTTAATTTCTCCTTAGCTCCTTCCGATATTTTCTTTCGTTCCTATTAGCCTATTTGGTTAGTTTGGTGTTAACTTTTCAACACTCGCGAACCGCTTCAACTCCTCAAAAGTTATTACTTACATAATGGCTCGACATGTGACCACGCTGCCTGCTTTCTCACTTTCCTCCGCATCTTTTATCCACAAATCCCTGTTAATTTCCACGCCATTAGCTTTCAATGACGTTACAGCTGAAGAGAAACAAAGAATGCGCATGTGAAACTGAACAGCTCACAGAGGATTGACAACGTAACGAGGTAAGGCGAGGTCTTACGCACCAGCCAGGAGGCTCTAACCACTGCAGCATATTTCGGTTTTCGTGGCATGAAGTAACTAAGAGTGCTGCCTCTCCTCAACGCAGCGGTCAAATGAACATCAGGCCTGCGCAAGGCGATTAATTTCGGCCAGCCATGCGTCCAGTTCGCGCGCAAAATTTCAATGGAAAACGTAGCAAACAATTCCGACCCGGAAAAAAGAGCTGTCCTGAGAAAGTTCACTGCAAAAATCAGTTCGTTTCTTGAATTAACTACCCATTGGAAAATACGTATTTATAGGTCGGTTTGTACCTCTGTCAATGATTTTCTCCACCATAGGAAGATTGCTGTTAGCTTCTTCCAGTTTGGCCGCAGTTATCCAAATCTGCCTGTCAGTTGGGATATTCTCACGAGCTTTGTTCAAAACCTACATAAACATATATAACACAAGGCGTAAGAAACACAATGCTCAGCTTTACAGCTGCATTAAAATAAATTAAATTTTCTTTATACACTGAGTGTTGCCTACCTTCCTTGCATTTTCATAAGTCTCCAGTCGCGCAAGCGCGAGCCAAAGCTATGAAGAAAACAGACACAAATGAGTTGTTTCCAGTTTTCTCGTGAAATTATGATCCGAGAGACGGACGGGGTCAGCAAACCTGCAAATAACTTTTGACAGTTCACATTTACTGGGACAGGGACTAGATTAGACGAGATAAGTAACCAATCCCATCCTCTCAACCAATCAGAAGCAAATCTAAAACCAAACGCGGCTTGGCCACCCGCGTTTTCCCGCGCTTTAAGTCGGTTACTCATAGTTACTTTCAGTTCTCGTTGACTCCGTAAGATGCTTTCCTTTGTCCACTAGGGTGACCGTGAGCGCCTTGAGGAATAAGCAAGACCTTTACCTCAACACTTGTGGGACAGCATTCTACTGCTCTGCTTAACATAATCTGCGCATCCTCAGGTCCTTCTAACTCAACAGCAGCTTTCCAAATCCTAACCGAGTTTGGAATCTGCTCCAAAGCTACAAGAAACACCGACAAGAAACAAATAGACCGTGGTTATTCATTGTGAGTTAACAAGATAATGTTTGTCTCACGACTAACTCACTCCCGATGTAAAGGGCGGTTTTTGTCTTACATTAATTTATTTTGTTGTTGGTGTTGTTGTTTTTGTTTTTTTTTTTTAAGACAAACGCGCGTGATGAGTTTCGAAAGCAATTACTAGTAGAAAATACGGCAAAGGGAATTTACCTGCAGATGGGATCATTTCCTTCTCTTACCTTTTCTGTACACTCTCTTCATTGCTTTAGTCTCATCTTCAAGAGCAGCAGCCTTGATCCACAATCGTACAGACTGAGGAAGCTGACCAACTGCTTGAGCGCAAACGGATTTGGCTGTCTCGGGGGGCTACGAAGAGGAGATTAAGAAATTATTCGATTCAAGCGCATCTACATCTCCTGTCTGACACTAGTGCTTTAATAATATACAATAAAATATTAAAGCAACTTACATTTTTCATCGGGTCAAGATGGCCTAAAATTGTCAAAACATCTTCCTACATTTTATTTTTTCAATCTTGATGATTTAATTTAATCACCACTGGTCCTCTTATAACAAATGAAGCTCGAATGCTAACATCTACACCATTTTTCTTTCGGACTATCGCACCAATCAAAACATATATATCGTGGTTTAAAAAGGGATTGTTCCCCTCTGCTGTTCGACAAGAAGCTGCACAAGTGTTAAAATGTTTTGCAACACGGTAAGTTGGAATGAGATCAAGAATAGATTCTTCAAGACCAAGATAGGGTTTCAAAAAGGCTAGCATGTAGTAACAAATAATCAAGACAAGAACTTCCCAAACTTTTCTACCTTGGCCTCCTAAACACTCGCTGCAGAACGTTGCAAAACAAAAGCCCTTTACCAACTACGTTATTTGACCGCAAGTCTATGCTCTAATGCCATCCGTCGTTGTTCAGGATTTCTTTCAAATGTGCACTTTCAGTGATTCTCGCGAGAAAATATCCTTATCTCACAAAACACAAGACCATACTACGATAATGTACTTTTGGTAGGGTTGGGAGGTCCTTCGTTCAACTTTTTCCTAATCTTTCAAAGATTAGAAACTTGAAACTTGGAAAGAGAAACAAACCTGCAGACGAATAGCCTCAAGCCACACATCTTCGTTCTTTGAGCAAACTTCTGACCCTTTCATGATTGTGTTTCGTGCAGCTTGCATGCGGCCTGTCACTTCCTCCAATCGGGCAGCAGCTATCCAACCTAAGGAAAGTGTGCAGTTACAGTACCACTCTAGTGTACCTGCGCATGACACGCACGTCAAGCACGTGGTATTCTCAAGCGTTACACAGGTGCGGCACGCACGCTCCGCGGGATTACACGCAAACGCATGCTTGTAGTGCAAATAATTTGTCATAAATTTCGCAACAAGCACGAACGTGCGATCTTCTGGGTTCTTGCCGATTCAAGTTTAAAATGAGATTGGCCTGCAGCATCTGTGCTATGAGAACAAATGAATCTTAAAGATAAGTCTTGACTTTAAGGTTGCACAAGAAGAAATCAATATCACGAAATACACTGCAATTCTAAACATGATGAATTTTTTTATAGAACAAAAAAAAGAATAATGCAGTCAGAGGCAAACATCTAGTAAGGGGAATAAATGTTTGCCCAAAATGGCATGTGAAAAATGTTGAACATCTTTCTTCATTTTTAAAAACATGTTACAAACCTGGTCCATGTTGTGGGTTGGTGGTGATCACAGACTTCAGCAAAAGTCTCGCTTTCTTGATGTCACTGTAAAAGCACAGCAACCCCAAATCAAAGAAATATTCATGGAATCTGTATGCTTAATACTGCCCTCACTCTTTTGCATGCTGAACAGCATCAGATGACCAAACAAAAACATGACTATTACTCACCCAATATCTCCACCAGAGGAAGGAGTTAAACTCTGAAGATCAGTTAGGTAACCTTTGGGATCCACTACTGTTTGCCCACTCACTGAATCAGATGCCTGCAAAGTAAATACACTGCAACTTGACTGTTTCTCAGGCCCAACATGTTGAGCTCACACTTTGCCCAATGAAGACACAAACTTAAGTGCATGGATCCCCTCAACAAATGCCACATATGAGTTTTTCAATGTATTAACCCTTTAACTCCCAGAAGTGATCAACAAGCAACTTCTCCCAATAATATCCATACATTATCTAGAAAACAGGTAATGAGAATACTCAAACTTATCAGGTAGAAGTTGTCATCTTGATCTAACCCCAAATTGTCGTAACTAATTTATGAGGAAATGTGTACCAGCTAGAGGGGAGAATTAACAATCAAATCTTGGGAGTTAAGCAGTTAATATCTAATCAAAGAGGCATACAAATACCTCACATACAGTTACAGACCTGATCTAGCTTAACACCAACAAGTGATTTTCTAGCTTCTCCAATTTTGATCAAGTCAAGATCTGCTGATGGTGTTGAAAAACCTGTTGTCATTCCTCCAGGTGTGATCCCTCCAGGGAAAGGAGTCTGGAAACCACCAAATTTCTTGAAAAAAAAAAAGGAGAAATTATGGTGCACTCAGGATGATGATTTGTTGTGACAAGAAAGAGAATTGTGAAGCAACACTTATTCCATTTGTACCAAATAATCTTTTAAAAGCAAAAATCATGGAATCAGATCCATCAGTTGAATACACTCATGGAAAGCTGGCATCTATTTGCACATAAAAGTTTTTACTCCAATAACATAAAATAAATATGCTGCTGCAGCAAAAACAATTTGATTTGGCTTTACACTCTCCACTACCTGTTGCCGGGAGTCAAGAGTTGTTATTTTCTCGCCACTTATCAGTGCGCTGTGCAGGACACTGTCAGGAACTGGAGTAAATCTACAAGAGAATTGTCAACAAAAAAAACCCTTGTAAATAGAATGAAAAGGCACTGTAATCATTAACAAAAAGTTATACAGAGTTTTCTATGGTGAATTATGTAATTGTCAACTCACTTTTCTGTCCTTGGATTTCTTTGCTTCTTGTTTCTGTAGTCGCCAACTTCTGGAATACTCAACCAGTCATCTTCGGATACCTCACCCAGTTTCCGCTGAAAACAAAGATGCAAGCATTTATCCAATTTTTGACTGGTTGCTTTGAATACCCTTAGCAATTCTATTACCTATATGTACCAGGCCATCATACTCAAAAAACGACACCAAAAACTAATACCTTGAGATCAGAAAACTGCTGCTGAATCTTGGGCCTTTCCTGACGATATTGCTCAATCTCTTCCTTAAAACGTTTCTCTCTAAAATGAAAATGACGCCAAAAAAATTCACACTTAACCACCCACATTAAGAGGATCCAGTAAGAACACCCACACAATATAAAGCTGTACAAAGTGATTATTCTCCTTTTAGAACATCATACCTTCTCTCTTTTCTTCTATCATCCATTCTTCTATCAATGGAATCATAAATGGCATCTGCCTCTTCATCATCTTTCTCATAAGGACAGCTTGAGAACAAGCTTCCACCGTATCCTGCAAACTTTTTTCACAGTTATCACAATCAACATTTTTGGGACAACATTTTACTTTATATCAGATTTTTTAGATTCATTACAAAGGCTGATGAGGTTTTACGATCAGATAAAAAGTTAGCCAAGGCCAGGTTGTTCAAAGCTGGGATTTCAGATCTAAAAGCTTTAAAAGAAAATTCAGTTGAATTTCTTTTTGTCTAGAATATGGCTCTTTGATGCTCTTAAAAGAACACAGAAAATTATCCCAAAAAGGCTTTTGAATAAAGGAATAAAGAAACCTAGATTCAATTTTAACCTTGGGTTAGCGCTTACTGGCTTTCAAACAACTGGGTCCAGACCCACAACTTGTCTAGTTATTATTTCCACCTGTTCTTTCCAAACAACACCACATAGTGACCCCTAGTGCACTAAACCTAGCTAACATTACAAAATTATGCATATCCTTGTTGATGTACCTCGTCATAATTTGTGTCATTTAAATCTTCCTCTTCATCTTCCTCTTGAGGCTTCTTTTCATTTGCAAAGCCTGGTTTTCCATGCCTCTCATCACTGTTGATTCAAATGAGAGTATTAATCTACAACATATAATGAGAGGCAAACACATGACACGCAGGGTTGAGGAAGAACTCCCCCATCCAGGTTGATAATATTTCAGCTGTCCCTTTAACTCCCAGAAGTGATTAAAACGTAATTTCTCCCTATAATATCCTTACATTATCCAGCAAACAAGTAATGAGAATACCCAAATTTATCATATACAACTTTTTATTGTCGTTCATGCAATCATCATGTTGATCATATTATCATGTTCATATTATAAGCACCTGAATAAGTTTGGCAAGATTCTCACCTTATATCCGTAGCATCCCTAGCAGGACCGATATCTGACCGGGTCGTAAAGCCAGTAGCACTACGAAATTCAAGCACATTGTTGCTTAGAGCGGTTACAAAATTACTTCACTGGCATGAAATGCGTGACATCTTTCGATTCCTTTAGTACACGAATTCAGAAAATATATTCAAATACGAACCCTCTTCCAAGACCGGGTACGTAGCCAAGAGGAGCAGGTACTCCGATAAAAGACTTCTTTTTCTTATTCAGTAACGACATCTCCACAAAAGTTATTCAACTTTAACCGTAAGTTGGAAAAAACCTTGGAGAAATTCTAAGATGGCGGTGCGGCCTCGTTGTCGTGTGGACTTCGAAAAGCAACTGCTGACCTAGAAAACAGCATCGTCTGTGACTCATCTTAGATCGTCTTAAATCCTGATCATCGTAATTAGCACAAAGTCAGCATCCGTTAAAAATTATTGGGCATTTCAACCTCAGTTTTTCAGGTGGATCAAAACTGGGTGATATTGAAACGAAATTTAGAATGTCTTTGTCCTGAAAAACAGTATTCCAAAAATTTCCAAAAATCAACTATTTTTCTTCAGTCATGCATTCCACAGGGTAAATCCTATGTTTGCAAGAAGTTCTTTAAAAAAAAAATTACAACTTTTTTGTACAGAAAAGATTGTTTTCAGGCTTAAGATTACATCTTTGTGAGGTAAAAATTGTGAATAATTAATTGATTATGAGTACTGATACATCTTGGATAATGAGATATTTATTCAAGATTGTGCATTCACAACTGAGCTACCTCTATATCACAAAGAATTATCTCAAACCAGTGTTAAATCTGGTCAAACATGCATGTATTTAACTCCTGAAGTTAAAATTCTCCCGAAGTATTACCACATCTTGGGAAAAATCCACAAGAAAAATGTTGTATTATTTTAAATCTCAAACCTACAAAAAATTTGCCAACTTTTACAAGGAGCACATAGAGGACAGCTTCTTAATTCAGTTTCATGCTGTTGAAAGACAGATTGGATAAATGCCTGTAACAAACATTGCCAATCATAATGCACCCTGTTTCCACTTTGTTTAAAATGGTCTTGTGCTGATTTGCATTCCAGTATCAAATCTAAATCATTTGATAATTGACTGACAAGTATATGTACATTTACAATCCCACATTCCTACAACTTTAATTTAAATTACTTGAACTCTGTACACAAAAAATCTAAGACCTCTTAGCCTTAACTTTTGAATTATGTTGGGCAATTAAATCTCGCAGTTCTTTGTCTAACTTTGCATTTCCACTATTTCCAAATGTAGCAACACATGAACGACGTTTCTGCTTTACTGTTTGTTTACAAACATCCTCCTTGCCCTTCCTATTTATGTTTGATGATGATGAGTTTGTCTTAAATGTAGCTTTTTCACTTTGTGTGCTGCTCACAGCAGCAACACAAGAGCGGCGCTTCTGCTTCACACCAACCACAGGTTCCACAGCTGTTGTGGGCCTCTTGCAAGCAGCAGATGGCGACAATACTGTGGATGATGAAGATATGGACTTGTGGCCTGGTGCAGGACAAAAGTTTGGCTCTGCAGTTCTGATTTTGCGGCCATTTTCATCATACTTATTCCTTGCAGCTGCAATTTTCTTGTTGTGTTGTTTTAACAGTGCTTCCAGACTAACATCATGAGATTGTGTTACCATTTTATGCTTTGAGGATGCATTCTTTTCACCATCTGTTTGTGCAAGGGGCTGGCTTGGTTTTTCTTTGCTTGCAGTGTTTTCATGTATTGCTTCTAAAGGTCTTTGGCTAAACATATTTTTGTCCTGAAATTCTCTTTTAATAGTATTGTTACTCTGAAGGTGTCCTAGAGAGTGATCTTGACTTGCGGCTTGTGACAAATCTACTGCTCGAAGAGGCATGTTAGAAACACTACAAGCAGCCTCTTTGCAGAACATTTGATCATTCATTTTGCCCTCTTTGCCTTCAATTTGATAATGCGGCTGAGTAGGTGATGCAGGACTTGTACAAATACTACCTGGACTATTCTTGTTTATACTGGGAATGGCAGGCAACAGTCTTCTTTTCCTTCCAGGTTGATTTCCTTTCTGATATCCACTGACAGCCTTTGATAGCAGAGATGTCTTTGGTGAAGAAGCATATTCTGTGTAAGACCTTTTAACACTTTGCACTGGCGCAGGAGACATTGGAGACTGATTAGTAGGCACACGTTGGGGAGAAAAGACAGCCATGTTGTTCAGGCTACTGCTTCTATCATCTTTCTTATTAGCATGTGATGCATTTTCTGTAAAGTAAAAAAAGCAATTTTAACCAGTTACATTCTGACATTGGTATACATATTCCACAGACTGTTCTCTATACAATTCAAAAGTTTCATTAAATTAAAATCTTTTTGCTTCTATTTGAACCTGGAAATATAATAACTATATTACGAATATAAACTCATTTTCTCAGTCCATGCTGTTAGTTACAGAACCTTGCTTGTTCCCGCTCAGATTAATGGCCCTTACATTCTCACACGTGCCAAAAATCCAAACAGATAAAACCTGGTCAGTAACTTACATGTACAGTACGGACCTTGAACTCAGTTAGTGAGAGGTATCTTTACCTGGTCTGTTATGAGGGGAGTTTATCCATGGTGGTGTAAAACTGCACTGTTTGTGATGTCTTAATCTTTCAGGAGTTAAGTTCCCCTCCTCAGAACTACTTCTTTGTGTGGTCTTCTTCTCATCTTTTTTAGCTGTTGATGACTTCACATCTCTTTGCACTTTTCCACTGTTCTCTCTATTATTCATGCCCTCATGTTCTCCACGTTGTGTTCGAATTGACTTTATACCAAGAGACTTTTTGCTGTTGTAATTTTTCTTCAGTTTATTGGGCTGTGGTTTTGAGCTTGTGGCAGGCTTGTCGACTTGGGCAGCAGCAAGCAGTGGCTTGGTAGTTGCATCATGATGCGATGGGTCCTTTGGTTCATGAAGTGGATGGACTTTCTCAAACCATGAACTGTTCAGACTGTGAAGAAATTCAGTTACAAAATCAGCTTCACAAATAGACTCAAAAGTTGCTTCCTTGTGTCTGTTCAGTAATGGATCAGAGATGACATCATAATGTGGTAAGAACAAAAACAGTGGCATACAAACTGCACCAGAATGTTTCACTGATGTTCTCGCCACATTTTATCATCTTCTGTTATCTGTACCTGAACAGACACTTGGCGACACAAGTGACCAAGACAGAATTTCTCTTTACAATATTAATACAATATCAAGCAGACAAGTGATGAGAATAAAGAAAAACATTAATTACTTAAAGGGATTATTAGTTGATCCAATATCAAATTCTCCAAACTAACATCACAAGAAGTATATGGCAGACAGCAAGGAGAATTACTGATGAGATCTTGGGAGTTAAAGGGTTAATAGTGACGTCATCTATGCATCTGTCCTCCAGTAGATCATAACTAAGGACCAATCAAAACACATGTACATGTTGCTAATGTTTGCATCACATTGGAAAGTGTTTAAGCCAAGGAACTACGACATTAAAATCTCATTTTTTTATTGAAAACATCATATATCTGACACTTAGTTTTCATGCAGATTTCTGTACATAATGCATTTTGCCGCAATGAGAGTTAAAGGAAAGTGATTATAATGGCAATGCTCAACTTTCATTAAGAAATCAGAACAAAAACGCGATTGATGCAACAAAAAGAGGAGCTTATAAGCTTAAGTTCTCCTACTCTAACTTCCTGTATTGAGAAAAATTCAATTAAGAAGTGACGTTAAAAGTTACAAAATATTAAGCTTCAATATAAATTAACGTACGGCGATACATTACTGACTGCAAAGCGAAACATTTCATGTTTTAAATATATTTTTTCTGTGCATTACACAAAAGTTATACAAAGGAAAAAATTAATATAGTAAATCTACAAACAACATCGTAACCAATTCAATCAGTCGATGCCATTTTTAAGAACATCAAATCAAACTTTTCGCAAAATACTGAACGTACCCCGAGTCATTGAATTCATCTTCGAAATCTTCCGTAAAGTCGAACCATTTTGGAGCTTCAAACTCGTAATTTGGATCAGTTTCCATCTAGCAGTGGCTAGGAAGGACAATTAACTTGTCTTTATCACACCCTTCCGCTAAATACAGGAATAAACTGCAAGGGCAAATGAACTATTCATGTTGATCCTGTTCGCTTCAAAAATGGCGCTGAAAATGCAAATCTATTTGGATCCAGACCCCCAGAATTTTCTTCGTCGTCTCTGCAAGATAAGGAGTGGAACGAGAAAGGTGACTGGGTTCATAAAGATCGGTAAAGAAGAATTTAGTTCAAATCATTGCTTTTAGAGCGCATGTTGTAATTTCTGAAAATTACACTTATGGATCAGTAAATTACATCTAAATCTACGAAAGGGTTTTCATAAACAATCGTTATTATTTCCAGCCCTCATAGCAGATTTTGTTGAAGGCGACAATCCTTTTATATAGGGATAAAGGGGTAAGTTTCTAAAGAAACTGTGGTGCTGCGTCGGTGGGAGAGTATAGCAGGTAATTTAGTGTTAACAACTGGGTTGAAAACGTAAATTAGCCACCGTAAAGGGTAAAAAAGCTGACGTTTCGAGCGTTAGCCCTTCGTCATCGCTCTGACGAAGGGCTAACGCTCGAAACGTCAGCTTTTTTACCCTTTACGGTGGCTAATTTACGTTTTCAACCCAGTTGTTAACACTAAATTACCTTTTATATAGGGGTTCCATTTGCCTAGTTATATTTTCTCTTCAGATTGGTCGTTGTGATTACGTTGACCTTGGTTTAATGACGCTCGATCGAAATACATTCTAGAGAAAATTTTCCAATTTGATGTCGAAAGTAATCAGGGATTGCTCTGAATAAGTGATTGTTTTAGGAAACTCGCGCCACTTTAAAAACAATTAGATTCAAAACTTAAACCAATAGTCACTTGCTAAATCGTATTTTCCCTCGCTGCAGGCATTTTTTCTTGTAGTGAGTTCCTATTGGCTCCTCGTAATACTTTCCCTTGTTCTGACCAGTAAAGGGAAAGACCACAAGTCACAAGTTACTTGGGGTCTATGTTAATCTAGACCTCAGCTTGAATGAACATGTTGAACATCTATGTAAGAAACTGATCGATCAGACATCTTCCTCTAGACGAGTGTATACTTTTTTACAACACAACCAATAATTAACTATAACTGCATTCTTATACGGCGGAGCAGTCTGGGGTTCAACACCAAAATGTAACATTAGACGAATTTTTCGTCTTCAGAACAGAGCAGCTTCTTTTATTTTAAGCCTTAATAAAACGAGAGACCAACCTACTGTGACCCTATTCAAGAGAGTAGACTGGCTACCCTCTTAGGACGAGATCAAGGTAAATAAATTACGCTTATTCTACAAATGCTTAAATGGACAATGCCCAGAGTGTTTAGGTAGTAGATCAGTGCGTATCAGCGACACGTCTACCAGAACTTCACGCTATGCTGATATAGCTATATGCTGTCCTAAGTATAACCGTGACACAAAAGGTGGAAAAACTTTCCTTGTTACAGCCGCAATACTTTGGAACTCTCTAACCCTTAATATACGATCTAGCACCAGTATTACCGCATTCAAACAGAACTACTGTAACTTTATAAAGGATGGTTATGCTGGCTTTATAACTTTCCCATTTCATAATTCTTTTATTATCGTCTGATCCCTTTTTAATATTACATTCAATATTACATTTTCGATACGCCTTTTTTATTGTAGTCGTAGAGTGAGGATTAAACCACTCCGAACAGAGGAAATGAACGACTTGGAAGAAGTTGTCGCTTTCATTCGCGATACCAAACGCAGGATTCGCGCTTCTTCACATTGAAAGAAAAGTCAACCACGAAAAGAGATGGAATCATATCTAACACACAAAGAGCAGCTTATTTCGCTTCATGACCAAGCATTCATCTTTGTTTCTTGAAACTTTAAAAAGACGGAAAAGGTAAACAAAGGTGAATACAGATACTGAGCGAAAAAAAAATTCTTTGCGTGTATCATTTCAAGGGAATACTTAAAGTGGGAGGGGGGGGGGGGTATCCCCCTATCTCCCACCAAGTAATTGACACCATCAATACCAGCAAATTTCGCTACTGATAACTTTTTTCTTTCTTTCCTCTTGCCGACCCTTGAATATTCCATGTACACACTTAAGAAAAAAATTGACAAGCAATACATTCTGGTTTCAACGTGGCTTGTATAAATTACAATTCTTTATTTGCATTATGCCTCATATCATCTTCCTCTAATAAGTTTTCTTCGTTACCACATGGATAATTCGAGCAATCAGCGAAATATCTTCAAGTCAACTTCGCAATTCATTGTTAATCTTCGAAAAGACTCCTCACTTTGCGATCCTATTCCGTCGTGTTTTCCGAAGTCTCTTCGGAGCCGGTGCTTCCGACTCGGTCTTTAAATAGCCCTTATCCATATGCTCTTGGGTATCCGGAAAGCTTGAGTTCTAAAAACCTGGAGGAGTGGACGGTGGTGGTGAAAACTTCGCTCGGTGACGAGAACAATGCTTCAAACGTTTTTTCAGCTCATCCTCGGGAAGATCAAGGCCCTGGTAGTACTGAAAAGAAAAGGGATATCTGTCATGGAGCACATTTCGATTAGTAATCACAGTAGCAAAACCTAATTTATCACATTTGCAAGTCAGAACAGACGACATTATCTGAATATTTAAAAGAGAACTCGAGAGACCACTGTCAACAATCGATTTAACATTTCTCAACTCTGAATGACTCGTTGCGAAACACCGAAACTTTGACGTACAGACAGAAAAAAAGTCGCCCATCGTAAAGAACGTCACGTTAGCCAATACAATACAAACCCTAAAAAAACAAAAGGGAATAAAAGGATCTTTTGCCAATGATTGAATTGATTCTTATCTATTACTTTCAAACTAAACAAAAATGAAAGAATAACAGGTAACATGTTTCAACTTTTTTATGGCTTAAGCCAAAACAGCCATTCTCTCAGGACATCTCGTCAGCGATTAGGTCTCCTTAGGAAGATCTTTACCGTCAAAACAAATATCATTTGAAACACTGTTAACTTCAAATTTATTTAGTAATCTACAGTTTCTTGAAGATACATATTCCCCCTATACGCAGAAGCAATTACTTCCACACCAAAAAAACCGATGAACAAAAGTTTTTATCTCTCCTTACCAGGAGAAATTTAAAGAGGAGATGATCTTGCAGAGCCGTTGACACAATTTGTAGGAGCCTGGGTAGCTGTTGGACTGCCATCACAACCATTTTCAAGGGGTGAAAACTGATCTGGTGCCACAGATGGTGCTGGTCCTCTACCAATGGGTGAGGGCCGAGGCCTCTGAGCTCTTCTTTTACCAAACCTGCGATTAAAAGTGACGCGCGTTAATGAAGAACAAGGATTACTGCTCAAACCCTGGTCGTTGAAAAAAATCATGTTTAGATCAGTATTTATTATCATTTTTCCAAGACATAATAAACAGCCCATGATCATAGAAGGAAACTTGAATTTGGGACATGGCTGATAATGCTAGTCAGTAAGAGGTCATTTGTGATTCATGTCCAAATATTTATTGTAGGATTTGGAAATTAGACTTTAGGATAATGCAACAAAAAAAACACACATTAGTATTTGGACCTGAGAATAGCTTAGCATGAAAAACATTAATTTGCAAACTTTAAAGCAAAGAATCAGATCAACACCCACTTCTCTAGCTCCTCCTTTGAGTGTGCAAATGTACAGCGGGGACCTCTTGGACATCCCCCCCAAGTGTGATCCCTGCACATACTGGTTTTGAACTTGTTGTTGTGTGACTAAAAAAGAAAAGGAAAAAAATTGCTACTGTCCCAAAAAGAACCAATGTAAATAATAGGCTTACTACTTGACTCTTAAGGACAATCTAGACCAAGTTTACCAGTACACCTGCCTGAACTGACGCACAAATAAGACTACAGTTAGCTAGACTAAATCAAGATCACTGGAAATTAAAGAAATTTACAACAACAACAACAACAACAACAACAAAAACTTCAAATTGTACTTACTTGTGGTGGATCACCAGATCCTTTCATTCCTCTGCCATGTGACTGATATCATCAAAATAAAGGAAAAACATAATCCATCCTTTAGACTACTCAGTACTTTTAAAATTACTAAACTGTTACCAATGGTTATGATATATTTTTGGAAATGCAAGACTTGTCTGTTAAACAAAGGAGACCCTTAAATGTTCAACAGCTGCTCTTGATGCTTATGCATGCATCTAGTTTTTTTTTTTTAATCTGTTCTTTTGTAAAAAGGGCCTGCAGATGTTTCAAATTAGCCTTTTGAATATGAAAGAACAGAACCAAAAGCAACATTAATCACAATGATCATCCTGCATCTGCCAAAAGAGCTCTCATGTAGTTTCCATGTAATCAAAAGAGACTCAAATCAAGAAATGAGTGGATTTTATTTTAAAAGACAAAAACACCATTGCTCACTTTTGAAAAGTCAACAAATCTGTGGACCACAGAATGTACAGAAACCATGGCTTGTTCTAGCTCATCCCAAGCTGGACATGATGCCTCTGCAGGAAAAAAAATCAAAGACACATGTTATCTCAACTGGTAATGCAATTGTTTCTGGCCTTGAAGTACATGTATTTGTAATTGACTGTGCAACTGGGGTGTCTACATGTATATGATCCCAAAGCTGTAGTGAATAACTCGGCCAAACCAGGCCACTTATGTCAAGAACTTATTCAAGCTCCAGTCAATGAAAATTCATGTGCTTCTGTATGCAACAAATTGCCATTCTTGCAAAAAAGACTGCCACACAAACCTGGAGATGCATCAATGTGGGACAGTAATTCAAACTGATCTCTCATTTGACAGAGATTCCCAGGATCACCAGATCTCTGTAGGGCAATGATCAGCTCTTGGATGCTCTGGGAGAATGAGGCAGGGGTTTGGAGCTGAAAACAAAATAAAAGAAATTAGTTTTAACTGTAATGCTACCATTTTTTGGGATAAACTTGTGATGCAAACCATAACACTCCATTAAAAAATTCACAGGTCTTCCCATGATAAAAATACAATAATAGCCCTGCTGCTTTAAATCTTGAATAGTGATATCAAAAATTTCAAACTAGCTTAGATCCATTGTATTAAATGTACAGTTTTACTTCATTAAAGCTGAAGCCATAACTAACAACACACCTTGTCAATGATAGATTGCATGTGAGACTTGTGATCCATGTCACCGTAGAGCAGTGAGGACCACTTGTCTGGGAGAATGCGCAGCCCTGCCTCTGTTGCAATTTGCACTATCTGTGCATCATGTACTTTCCGCAGTGCATCATAAGTACGGTACTGATAGCAAAAAAAAAAAAGAAAAAAAAAAAAGAATGATATAATGTTTTTAAGTCTAAAAAGCACAACCAACACAATTATTAACCACTGTTTATTCAATGGAAAGAAATAACTAACATGTGAATTTAATGGTAGTTACATCTGAAAACACTTATTAAATTTTTCAAAGAAACAGTACCTGTTCTTTGAGCTGCATTAGAGATGGCTCATTGTTCTTTTCCTCGACCTGAATGAAAAAATTGAGTCAATATTTGCAGTTCAACACTTTTAAATACACAGAGACCTCTTAATTACATTTAATATATATTACAAGCATACTCAATTTCCTACATAACAAAAATCTCAGTGCACTTTTTAGTGACAATTTAACAGACATCCACTGAAATCCACCTTAATGGAGCATAAAGCATAAACTCACCTTAAAACAGGATGCTCTGTAAAGCAACTGCACTACATGGCCAATACTTGTTTTGGAAGCCTGTGGAAACACAGATTCCAGCTTCTGGACCACAAAAAGAACCAAAACCTTTCTAGACAAAGCCTCACCACCCTCAAGAGCCAACAAAATCAGTTTCAAAGCTTCTTCCTGAATAGCTGGTCCTAAAAACTGACAACCACGATTCCGTACAGCAGCCCATATATTAGCTGAGACTTGTTGATGCAATAAAATGAGCTCTGTAACTGTCCTTTCTCCCAAACTTCTGGCTGCACGCATGGCTCTAGATCTTCCTTCACCCTCAGCCAATTGACAGTTAACTAATGTCACAAGCTTCCTCTGCATGGGTCTCGTAAGGACGTTATTCCCATTGCTGTTGACAGAACCATTACGGGTGCTGCCATTGACTTTTCCATTCACTGTACCATTACCAGAGCCACTGACAGGTTTCAAGAACAGGGCAAGCTTTTCAATACAGCTTTTTGAATTTAAATAATAAGTGGCATATTCTCTAAGACTGTCAATTGGGGGAAGCCTATTGTCTGGCATTTCTTCTCCAACTAATTGAAGCAAAGCATAGTTGTATGGAAGTTTGGATATATCTGTCTCTACAGAAGCCTGATCAGTAGGGCACTGTGTTTTAGACAGTTTTGACAAGCAGGAAACACAAAATGTGTGTCCACATCCCAAGCTGATTGGCTGCCGATCATGATTGTCAAATTCCTTGTAACATATTGGACACTGAAGAAATTCTGTCCCTTGAGGTTTTTGAATCGGCATAATTGATACCACTAATGCACACACAGCAGTTTTACGGAAATTTATTGATGCTTAATACCATGAGTATCCTGCAATGAAATAATAAACAATAAGACACAAACTTGTTACAAACATCATACATCACACAAAAGGAGGCTACAAAATTATTTTTACCAACACAACACCAATATCAAGACATCTCAAAATAACTATACTAGTCTATGTCTTAGGAATAAAACGAAAGACTGTAAATTAAACATTACAAAGAAGAAAGAGTTTCCTGTTTAGAAATATTTCAGTCAGCCTTGCATGAAAGAATTTTGCACCATAATACACCCTTTCTTCTTGAAACACTTATTAACAGCTTGACAATCAGACAACTCAAAAATGAACCAAAAGCACATAACTCATCAAAAACTCAAATCATACCAGAAAACTTCTGTTTCTGTTGATATAGTTTCATATCCAAGATATTACTCTCTCCTCCTACACAAAAAGACCAAAATCCCCTTATATTGCTTTAAGACTCCTTATTGGACTGACCATAGTTTGAAAGTAGAAGGACAATGGAAAATAACTTCCAAAGCAGCGAGTCATATGTTAAGTCCATTGATACTTTCATAAATATCCTTTAAAACTCATAGGAATGATATGCCCCTCTTCACATTGTACGAGAGCTTCTAAATTTTATCTATAAAATTGCTCTTCCAGCACCTGTTGTTTGAATCAAAAAGTTTATTCCTAAAACCTTTCATGGTATTAAAAGAAGAAAGGCAGAATCATGTTGTAACCTCTAAGAGTGACTAGCATCTAGATTCTCCTTACAGTATCACCCCCAAATAAAACAGTAAGTTCATGAGAATGGAGGAAATGATCGCCAACTAAAGAAACTCTTGATTGTTCGACAAATTCTCCTCGTCACGACCTCAAGAAATGTATGAAGAACAGAATGGAGAATATGCAGACTGACGTTAGGGTGTAAGAGGTTAAACAATCATGCTATGATTGCTCATAATTAATTACAACACCATGGCTCTATGTTGCGCCAAGACACGATGCTCATACATGATACATGTATGGACAAGAAAATAGTTCCGTTGTTTATGTTACTATAAATGGCTGCAAATGAACTTTTCTCGTTGATTACGTTGGAATATGTTCCCAGCAATCTTGCTTCCTTTCGCAAAGTAAACTATCTCCTGGTCATGAATACCGCGAAAAGCTTGAGAAACATTCCAAAATACTACAACCGCATCGAACCGGCGACTAGTACGTAGATGTTTATTTATGTTAATGACTAGGTACAGCTGTGATCGAAAACAAATACCTATAAAAGTTGATCAAAGCCCTTATCCAGAACTTTGAAATGTTTGATTAGACGTTCTTTGAAAGATTACGAGAGATGAGCTCTCTGAACTTTCGAATTCCCAAGCAAGATGTTTCGTGACCAAAACGAGAAATGCAATCATAAGCGAAAAGACTAAGGAGACTTCCTGTTGAAGTGCAGTCGGTCTGCACGTTCCCAAGACTGCAAAGTCGATCTTCGCCTCATTCACTCACCTTAGACATGTACAAAGCCGCTATCCAACACTGGAAAACACTAGCATGTACAAACAATGCCTTGAACTATTCAAAGGCCTTTCCAAGAAAGCAGGAACTCAATGCTGAATTGCGGCAAAATCGCTCTTAAAAAAGATGTGCGCACTCCGATTGCATTGCATTGTGGTAGCTTCATTTTCAATGAATTTCATTTTCGGTTAAAGCAGCGGAAATTGGCGGATGTTAGCCGCACATTCCATAAACGTTAGGCCATTCCTTTTTTCTTTCGCCATAGGTAAATGTTAATCGATTTATTTTGAATGTGTAAAAATATTTCTTGCTCGTATTTGTCGCGTATTCAATATGGTTCTCAAGGACAAACGCAATCACGCAATCACTGTCATATGGGCAAGGAAGGACAATTCTTTAAATCGCCCTTCTGCTAAATGCAGGAATGAACTGCAAGGGCAAGTGAGCTATTCGTGTTGATCCTGTTCGCTTCAAAAATGGCGCTGAAAATGCAAATCTATTTGGATTCAGGTCCCCAAGGAATTTTCTCCGTCGTCTCTTGCAAGACAGGGAGTGGAACGAGAAAGGTGATTGGGAAGTATTTGATTCAAAATAATTTAGTTCAAATCAGGATACTTTAAGAACGCATGTTGGAATTTCTGAAAATACACTCGTGGATCAATAAATTACAACTAGATTTACGGAAGGATTTTCATAAACAGTCGTTATCGTTTCTCATGGCAGACTTTGTTGAACTAAGGGGACAATTTTCTGATATTTGGGTTCCCATTTGCCCCCAGCGACATTTTTTTCGTCAGATAGGTCGTTGTGATTACGCTGACTTTGGTTTTATGACGCTCGATCGAAATACGCTCTAAAGAAAAGTGTTGAAAGTTATCCAAGATTGCTCTGAATAGGAGATTTATCTAGGAAACTCGCGCCACTTTAAAAAGCAATTGGATTCAAAACTTAAACCAATGGCGACTTGCTCAATCGCATTTTTCCGCGCTGCAGGCATGTTTTCTTGTAGTGAGTTGCCATTGGCTCCTCGTAATATTTCTCGACATGTACACACTTAAGAAAAAAATTGACAAGCAGTACATTCTAGTATAAATGCATGAGGCTTGTTCACAATACAGTTCTATATTTGTATTATGCCTCGTATCATCTTCCACCAATCAGTTTTCTTCGTTACCACACGGATAACCCGAGAAATCAGCGATCGTGACATCTTCATGTCAACTTCGCAATTCATCGTTAATCTTCGAAAAGACACTTCACTTTGCGATCCTATTCCGTCGTGTTTTCCGAAGTCTCTTCGGAGCCGGTGCTTCCGACTCGGTCTTCAAATAGCCCTTAGCCATATACTCTTGGGTATCCGGAAAGCTTAAATTCCAAAAGCCTGGCGGAGTGGACGGGGGTGGTGAAAACTTCGCTCGGTGACGAGAACAGTGCTTCAAACGTTTTTTCAGCTCATCTTCGGGAAGATCAAGGCCCTGGTAGTACTGAAAAGAAAAGGGATATCTGTCTTGGAGCGCATTTCGATTGGCAATCACAATAGCAAAACCTAATTTATCACATTTGCAAAACAGATGAAATTATCTAGATATGTAAAAGAGAACTCGAGAGACCACTGTCAACAATCGGCTTGACATTTCTCAACTCTAACTGACTCGTCACGAAACACCGAAACTTTGACGCACAGACTGAAAAAAGTCGCCCATCGTGAAGAACAGCATATTAGCCAATACAATACAAATCCTAAAAAAAGGACAAAAACAAGGGAATAAATTTCGCCAACGGCTGAATTGATTTTTATCTGTTGCTCTCAAACTAAACAAAAATGAGAGAAAAACAGGTCACATGTTCCAACTTTTGTAAGGCTTAAACCAAAACAGACATTCTTTTATGACCTCTCGTCAGCGATTAGGTCTAAAGGTGGTAGGTTTCTAAAGAAGCTGTGGTGCTGCGTCGGTGGGAGAGTATAGCAGGTAATTTAGTGTTAACAATTGAGTTGAAAACGTAAATTGGCCACCGTAAAGGGTAAAAAAGCTGACATTTTGAGGGTTAGCCCTTCGTCAGAGCGATTGGAGGAATTGTGGGTTGTGTGTGGGTTTATATGCAGAAAGTGGAGCTACGTTATTGGTAGGAATATGGTGACGAGAAAACAGGAATAAGGTCTTTCTAGGAAGATCTCCACTGTCATGTTAAATACCATTTAAAACACTATTAACTTTAAACTTATTTAGTAATCTACAGGTTCTTGATGATGCATATTCCCCCTATACAAGGAAGAAATTACTTCCACAAAAAAAACCGATGAAAAGATCTGCCTTGCTTCTTTAGTATGTTTTGTTCGTTTCAAAAGCCTTTAAAATTCCTGTATTCTTCGTGCCTAAGTTTTCCTGTACCTAGTGCCTTTTGGGCCAAATTCCAGCATGGAATGTCTTAGTTCACTTTTTCACTCAGTGGACTATTTTTTTCTGTCAAAGTAATCTAGCATGTTACCTCTTGGCAGTCACGACATTTATAGCCGTTCAGCTTGGCTCTTTCATCTTTCTTCCGGACAACTTCTACGTATTTATAATTTGGTTCAGCGTCATTATTCCTAGTCAAATTTAGGAGGGAATGATTCACCAGCGTTAGCAATAATAATATTGATGTACGCGTTTAATACAATATTTTTAACTGAGCTAAAAAGCCATATGTCGGAAGAAAGACAAATTCAAGAGGAGCATTCCTTTATGGGAACAAAGAATTCTCAAAAATTTGCCTCACTTTCAAAATGTGGCCTTGCTGCTCAAATGAACTAGTACCTAGAAGGCATGGGCTCGAATCTCGTCGAGGCCTAAATCTCTTGACCCTTTAACCCTTTATCTACCAGATCAAATTTGAAATTCTCCTTTCTGTCAACCATCCAATTCATGTAATGTTAGTTCAGAGAATTTAGTATTGGATCAATTAATCATCCCCAAATTGATATTTTTCTCTATTCTCATCACTTATCTGTTTGATATTGTATTGATATTGTAAGGAGAAATTCTATCTTGGTCACTCATGGGAGTTAAAGGGCTAAACCCTAAGAGTAACCGGTATCTAAGTTCTCCTTACAGTAATACTGCTCAACCATTCATTAAGATTATGAGAATAAAGGAAATGATCGCCGCCTTGGAGGTTTTGATCTTCATATCAATTCTCCTTGTCAGTATCAGTAGAAACTTATAGAGAGGGGTATGGAGAATATATATACTATATAAAGGGTTAAAGCTACTTTTTCCGCAGTTTCTTCAGTTGCAGCTCACCCTCGAGGATCATTTCGTCACTTGTATACAACTTACCCTCAGAGGGCCTACGTGTAGCCGCACCCTTCCCCCAAAGGTAAAATGTAGGCGCCTCTGTTTCACCTTTGGGGAGGAAGGGTGCGGCTACACGTAGGCTAACACTCAGAGGGCTTTTCCCCGCCTACCTGTAAATTCTGTAATAATGTACATGAAAAAGTAAGGCGCTTCTGATTGGCTGAAAACGAGTGTATTCTCATGTAACACGAGTGCAAATTTGTAACACGGGTGCAAATTACAAATAGCGCGCGCACGCTTTCAAAATTTCGTCGGTCTTGACTTTCTGCGATGTTCTTTCATGTACATTATTAAAAACTAATAAAATGAATTCTCGAGCAATTTGGTGTAATAAACACTTGTAAAATTTTCACAAATTGCACTCGCCCTACGGTCTCGTACAATTTTGTCGTCTTTATTTACACCAAATTGCACTCGAAATCATGTTGTTACCTATGCTAACTGCAAACCCTCACGGAGACCATGGGTAACCCAGTATAGACTAGCATCTCATCCGAGGGGGAGGAAGTTCCGGTAGCTATACGAATCAGCATCATGGCATATCTCGTATGCAGGGGTAAGTTTCATAAAGAGCTGATTTACAGCGGTCTACCGCTGTCCATTACTCCTCTCACCGCCGTCCGTTTAGCATACGAGCAAGCTCGTGTTTAGGTTTCGACTTACGGACCTCTCCCGGGTACAGCCGCCTAATGCCCCATGGAAAAAAGCTTATCAAAACACCTGTATATGTCTCGTTAGCTCAACTACTGGATGGAATTGATAAATTCAAATACCAAATACCTGACTCTCATTTTTGAACACTCATTCGTATCTTTCGGCCTGTTTTCTTGCGAAGACTTACTGCTATACTTCTGTTTATAAGAAAAAAAGGTAACTTGTTATTTAACATTTGGTGAAAGTGCGTTTGGCCGAAGTATTAGCTCAGTCAGTACCTCATTTTTGCCTGTAAAATTTTCTTTTCCGTCGTTCTCCAGGCAAAGACCTTCTTTTTCACTGTCCTGTTGCACATCTAACAATGAAAAGATACACATGCAGCAAAAATAATAACTAAAGAAAACTGAGAACACCTAAGATTCAGCCGCTACTTGCACATTGGAATTAATTTCAGATTCGACACAATCGACGAAGAGGTTGAAAGCAATGCAAATGCAACAACAAGCCCGTGAAGAATCTAAGAAGAAGTACATGATCATGTCCAAGCCCGAGTGAAACGATTCGTGCGACCAAGTCACGATTGGTTCGGTCCTGCATCTGATTGGTTGCAAAAGCGGCGCGAGCTCTTAACAAATCGCAGAGCGCTTAAGAAAGCAATGTTCTTCAATTCTAGTGATTACCTGATGAGCAGTGTTCATCCATATTACCAAACAGGTCCATACCACTCGTGTACAGCCCTGTGATATCTCCACTGCTACCCAACGGAGTGGTAAAAGACTTCTTATCAGCTCTGCGTGAAGGAAATTCCTCCAGTAGAATCACTTCGGATGTTTTTGGCGGTGGTGCCGTAGGTACTTTGAACAAAGTCTTAAATTTTTCCCCCTAACAAATACATGGTTCCAAAAAAATAATGAATCTGTCAAAGTTATCCTTACTAATCCGTGCTAATTCCGCTTCACCAGTTTTCAATAAACTCTCAATAATTGCACCATGGCCTTGCGCTGTTTCGCTACTTAATGCGTAAAATCGTCAAACTAAATTATACGACACAATCATGAATTCCAAAAGTGAAAAGTTTGTCTTAGTTTTGACGGAAAGACTTTAACTGAAACACTGAACGTAAAAAGTATATAATTAACTAACCCTAAAATCTTCTTTTTTTCCACGGGACTTTTGATCATCAAATTCCCCTGAAGTGTCCCTCTTTCTCTTCCCAGAGGTAAAATCATTTTTGCTCAAAGCCCCTTTCGTGCTGAAAAAGTTTGTGTCCAAAGTTGTCTGTTTGGTTGATTTGCTTTTGCAAGTGCTTCCAGCTTTCATTGATGGAGGTTGTTTTTCCATTTGCTCATTCTCGATTTCTGTTTTAACATTGTCTTCAACCAATTTAGAATCAAAATTGGGTTTGCATTCTTGTTTCTCAGATTTCTCTTCGGCCTTGAGTCCATGAGGTAAAAGCGACACTGAGCAATCAGCAGTCAGGTTCATGTCTTGTTGCAGAGAACGCGTACGGCTTGGAATCGTTGGAGATTCTGGCTGTGTGTACGACAAGTCAACTGGAAATTGTGAATCTGATTTAGGCAAATTTGCTAGCTGCGACTTAACATTAGTTAAAATATCCATAGTTTCATCCTTCGGATATTGTTTTGGATTATCTAGAATACCGACACTCACATCATCATCATCATCATTACCATCACCATCGTCAACATTATCATAATCAAAACGAAGTGAACTTGCGGCAGCAAGAGGAGTACTTGCTGCAGAAGGTGCCCCTATAAAGTAACCGAAGCCATCACCAACTTCTTCTGTGTACACATCCTCAGTGTCTTGAACAAGAACCTCGGGATGAGCAGAAATATTGCCTCCTTGTCTTTGATCAGGTAGAGAAGGATGGTAAAGTTTTGTGCTTTCATTGGTATCAGGATAAACCTCGTCATCATCCGTTATCAGTTTTTCCTTTTCTTCAGTTTCACTGATGTGTGTTTCGTCTTTGTCTTGAGAATTTGTTTTCACTTCCTCTGCAGCAGTTGACTGCGAGGCTGACACTTTGTTGTATCTAACCTTCTTCTTGCTTTTAAGGGTGGAAAGTTTGCCATTCCTCTTGTTGATCACGAGGCAATCTTCTTTGTATAAGGAAGAGCTAGTAGAATTATTATTCCTGAGGACACAAATTCACAAAAGTTTCATAGCCCTTACATCCCTTGGAGTAACTTACATCAAATTCATTTCTGCTTAC
Organism: Pocillopora verrucosa; assembly: GCF_036669915.1. Taxonomy (NCBI): domain Eukaryota; kingdom Metazoa; phylum Cnidaria; class Anthozoa; order Scleractinia; family Pocilloporidae; genus Pocillopora; species Pocillopora verrucosa. The sequence continues at coordinate 1,896,761 of NC_089316.1, read as the reverse complement.
AGTATCATCCCCAAAACAAGCATTAAGGATAAATTATGAGAATTTAGGATAGTATTGCTGGCCAAAGAAGCTCTCATATTCTCTTTATTGGTACCATAGGAAATGTTTATAGATAATAGTATCGTTAATAAGGATATTAATGTTAGGGTGTAGAGGATTAACCCTTAAACTCCCATGAATGACCAAGACAGAATTTCTCCTTACAATATCCATACAATATCAACCAGATACGAGATGAGAATAAAAAAAATAATTATCCTTTTGAGGATAAATAGTTGATCCAATACTAAATTCTCTGAACTACCATTATATAAGAATTGTGGGGTTGACAGAAAGGAGAATTACAAATTTGATCTGAGAGTTAAAGGATTAAAACAAAAGATGACAAATATGTTACCTAATCAAACTTGAAGTCTTCCTTATCCCTCTTTACCAATTTCTTCGTTAGCACCCCTCACTCTCAAATTATTTCATGAGTTTTATATTAGCCAACTAGAATTTAGTCCTCCAAAAATTGACACAGGGACTACAACCTGGGTTTACTTTAATGCAAAAGTAAGAAACAGATTTTTCAACTCACATCAACTCCTGGAAAATATCCTTATTTACATATTTTTCAAGGATGTGTGGAGGGAATGTTCCATATGATTTCATTGCTGTAGAGCAAAATACAGGAAAAAACATTTAAACAGAAGTTGTATGCAAACAACCATTCCATTTCTCTAACAAAGAAAAACAAACAGACTAACACCACAGCCTAATTCATTATATTTAGTTAATTCACTCATTTGGTAATTATATTGTAATCTGTTTCTAGGGATTTACAGAAAAAGAGAAGAACTATTTGAAGATTGCAGTATCTGTAAATGCGAAATCATAATCAAGGAAAAGAGGTAAATAAAAGTTTTTACCAAATATTTAATTTCCGGACCAAGTCTAAGACTTTGATATCATCATGTATGTAAAAACCAACCTTTAAACCTCCGCTGAGTTTCATCTCGAAATTGGTCCCACCATTGTTCTTTCCTGTGCAGTTCATCATATTTCCTGAAATATTATTGTCACAAAACTGATGTAAAAAGAAAAGCATACATGTAGGGAAAGGGGAGGAAGAATTAACTCCCATGAGTGACCAAGACAGAATTCCTCCTTACAATATCAATACAATATCATGCAGACAACTGATGAGAATGAAGAAAAATATTAATTAGGGGATTATTAGTTGATTCAATACCAAACTCTCCAAACTAACATCACAAGAACTATATGGCAGACAGTAAGGAGAATTACTAATGAGATCTTGGGAGTTAAAGGGTCTACACAAAGAAGTCCATCATCTCAACCCATCTTTCTACTCTAACCTCTTTAGCTTTTCATCCTTGTATGCCAGTTCCTTTTCAACCTTTGCCAAGGTTTCTTTAAGACTTGAGGCAATAGTTTGAAAGTAATAACAAGAAAACACAATCAGCATCTAAACAATACTCTTATCTAACTAATTATTGACATATTTTGCAACCAAAATATGGATATCCTAAGAAAACCATATGGGAGATACATATGAACTTACACATTTTGTTCATACAATATTTGACAATTGCAGTAACAGTTAAGTTCAAGAATTTATGGTTCCTTTCCTTCCTGAGAGTCAAACAGAAAGTGGAATAATTTTCCCTCCAGCATACCAATATTATTCTTAAATTTCTGCAAATCGTGCACCTCAATCTCTGCAAATTAGAAATCCTATTAATTTCATAACATACTTTCATATTCTGCTGCTTTGAATCAAAAACATTTTTACAACTGAGGTCATACAACTTTGTTAAAAATTAAGTTTAAGATTTAATTCCTACTGATTATTTTCATCTTGAAAATGCTTGACTTGCTCCTTTATCTGATTGTTTTCTTTCTCCAAGCACTGAACCCTTTTATCAGACTCTGTACATCTGTCACTGAGATCTGAAAAATGTGAAACAATTGAATTTTCTCAGTGCATACTATAATAATGAAGGATGCATAAGTCAGAGTGATGTACAGCCCTTGCCAAAGAGTCAAGACAAGAGCTTTAACATTCTTGTCCCTTATGTAGAGACATGGTCAGCCTAACTCATAGATTGGGCATCATTTTTTGCATTTTTCAGGCAAACAGGAGGCAAGCAAGAGGCAAGAGATGCACAAGGTTAGGGGAAATTTTTCTTTTCACTTCTCCTCTATCAGGTGTTAGAGGAGAAGTGTGGGCCTGATAAATGCAGAAGAACTCCTACTCTGCTCTCTACTGTTGGTTAAACTCTACTAAAGCTTAATTTTGAGTGCAAGCTAATCTTTTAAAACCAAACAGATGGACCTACAAGGCATGGTAGAAAACTCTTACAATTTTGTTCAACTAATTGAGGCAAGGAGATTTAGAGTTACCATGAACTTAGGGTTAGACCCCATCTAGATTCTTTAAACAACTGCAGCTCTTTTTGAGCAGGTGATCGAGTTTGTAAAGAAGTTGAGAAAGAGATATATTATCCCTTTCTCAATTTCTATAAAAACTCGACTTAATATATCTCTTTCTCGATTTCTTTACAAACTCGAAAAGTGCGGCAGTTGTGTTTTAGATTTTTTCAAGTAAAATTCTTTAAGGCAGACAGCTTTAGATTAATAGAGTCTTTTCGATCAATATGCTACTTTAATTTTTGGGGCCATGAGAAAGAATAGGGTCTTTGTCTATCTCTATGCACCCAAGAAAAATAAAGTATTATTTGCATGTTGATTCTTTAACATGCACAATTTACACCTTGCCTTGAAAATCTCTTTTTATGGTCTCTTTGAGCTTTTCCAGCAGAGAATATGATTCCATTAGAAATTATCCAAGCTACACTCCGATTCCTTTCCATCTGAAGCTTAAAGGGACCAAATTTTAAGTTCAGAGAATAAAAACTTTTGGAGCGATACATTCATCGTGTAAACTTCCCGCCATGTTGACCCCGCGGTTTTGAGACTGGGTCCAAGGAGTCGCCTGGCACTTCTTTGTGTTTACAGCGAGTGATCGAACTCGGAGGCGATGTACACTTCGCAGGGTTTCTTCTCAAAATTATAGATCCTAAATTGTTGACAAAGTAAACAGGATCATGACTGAGGAAGAGTGTTTATGCGATCGAACTTACAGAGCTCATCAAAGGCAGGAAAGCAAACCAGAGAAACACGAAAATCGCTCGTTACCAAGGCACACAAATCAAGATCACAAGGTATTTTAAAAGCTTTGTTTTAAACGGAACAACTCTAAGACATGGTTTGATGCTACACTGGTTTAAAGATTTGATGAATGTTACGAGACGTTACAATTCATAGACCCAACGTTTCGACAATCCTGTCTAGTGCTTCCTCTAATAACTTCTCGGTTACATCCATTAGATCTTTAAACCAGAGTAGCATCAAACCATGTCTGATTGTCCACCTGGTTGCCATGTGAACTTTAATATATCGGAATAACTCTTATTTTAATGCCTTTCTTTGCTTCCAGTCAGTAAACTTTCGATGTGTTTGTTTTTTAAAAACTTTTAAATTCTAAAAAGGTATACGATCGAACATAATGCACATTTTCACGACCCGAGATGCTAAATGCTTGTTTCAAAACCGACTACAAATATTATTGAAATTGTGACTTTTGGATTATGCCAACCTGTACCAAGCATTTGACATTTGACTTTTGACTGCCAGAATTAACTCGTCCACCTTATCAGCTTGACTTAGCCGTCTGTTTTTTCCTTCTCAAGGGTCCAGAAAGTCAGTTTTTGTACAGTCAGCTGGGAAGAGTTGTTATCAAGAAGCACACGTACTTAACCCCTATAACACATGCTACGTATCCATGGAACTATGCCCAACCACCCGGCAGAAAATCAGCCTTTAAAATGCCAAAAACTGTTTACCCTAAGAGATGACATTATCAAGCATCAAAACAAGTATTTCTAGAATGCAGCTGGCTAAACAAGCCCTTTCAAGAGACTCTGGTGGCACCAGCAAGGTCTTCTCCTTCCTCTCACCTGGCTGGGAGAATTAGTTTCATGAGGACTCTGCAGGACTGGTGCAGAGATCTAGGCTCTTGTTCCTCAAAGAGTGGATAATGCTAGCCACTGGATAAATCTCTATCTGTTGGATAGTGCAGTACGTTTTATGCACTGGATAGCAATTTAACCCTTTAACTCCCAGATCAAATTTGTAACTCTTCCAGTACTGTTAACCATACAATTCTTATAATGTTACTTCAGAGAATTCAGTATTAGATCAACTAATTATCTCCAAAGTGATCTTTTCTTTATTCTCATCACTTATCTGCTTAATATTGTATTGATATTGTTGGGAGAAATTCTGTCTTGGTCAATAATGGGAGTTAAAGGGTTAACTGTTAGATCATGCTATCTTCCCTTTAAACAACTGAGCCCTGATGTATAAAACAAGAAGTCTTCAGAATAGTAGGGCCCTTTTAGGAAAACTCTCTTATTTGCCTCTGTAAAAGGTCATGTGTACCAGCTAACTGCCAGGAAGAACATGATTGAATACAGAAAAGGGGAAGCAGGGGAGCCCTAAGTGACTAAACACTGGGGAAAACCAGATATGCTCCTTTAAAAATAAGGGGCCCATAGGCTTACATAAATTTAGGGACTGTAAGATGGGTCCTCAAGGACTTCAAAGATGTTTAGATTGACTGCACTGTAACTTTCATTTTAATGAAGTGGTTCAATACAGACCCAGTGACACTTAAACTATCTTTAATAAACAATTTCCACATTCTAATAGCAATTTTATGGTAGACTTATTTTTTACTGACATCTTCTCAGAAAAACAGTGGCAGATCAATGTCTGGGGCCCAAAATACATATTGCAAGTTTAATTTCCTGTTTAGTGTAGTAGATGTAAAATGAACTTTTTTTTAAATACACAGAGTGAAGAAGAGTAAAGAATTACACACTAATTTGATGCAAATTTCATTTCTTTTTCATCATTGTTTCTCTCAATGTTTCCAGCTTGTCCAACACAGATGGTGGCACAATGATTTGAGTGAAAAATGCAGCAGGGTCATCAGCTGGAGTATCCTGTCTTCCTTCTAGAGGAGTTTCCATAATTAACTTGGAAAAATAACAAAAACAAAAATTTACATGAAGGTTGATAACTGAAAGCCTGAAGCTAACTGCTACAGCTCTCCCATTTCGCATTGCATAAAACAAGGGTTCTATCCATCAGACAGATATTTATCCAGTGTATGGCACTGCTCATCCTTCAACCAACCAAGGCCTAAATGGGATGCTTATTCCACCTGGAATTTGTCAGATTTCTCTGACATTTTTCAGGTACCCACTTATTTCCCTGGGTGGAGAGAGGCAATGTGGAAATTATAAGTCTTGTCTGAAAAACTTCAAAGAGGGACACAGACAGGGCTTGAACCCTTGATTAGGAGTCCTGCAAGCTAACCACCGACACACAGTGTGTCAATTTAATTCACCCAGAGGGAGGAGCTGAGAGTTTGTGCTTAGGATTGTGAGAGATTAATCCTCTACACACCTGTCTTGCTTCTGTCCTGGTAAGATCTCCTCTCATCAACAACAGGGCCAAGGCATGGTCAGATTTGAAGTCAGGGTACTTATTGGCAATTCCCTGAGGAGAAAAGTAACAGGCACAGTAAACTTTAAACCGAATGTCATGTTGATAACAAACCATGACTGCTGTGAACTTTCAAAAATTACCTTTCCTATCTTGAAAAGAGGGTGACAATAAGCAATATTTCTGATCACATTTTCCATTTAAATTCTCAACGAACAGCTTATCATTAACTATTATAAATTATCATGAGATAAATTTTATGATACAAATTAACATACATAAAACAGTATGACTTTTCTTTGTCTCAAACCCAAAAATGATAACAAATTTAACTATTCTAGCTAGATATGATTTGCTCTTTAGTTACCGAAATTTCAAGAGCCATCATGGACGTATCTCGAAGTTTGATGACCTCAGCAAGTGTGGGAAGAACGGAGCATCGAGTTTCTGGCTGCAAATTAGCTTTGGCTAACTTCTTGAAGAGTTTCTCGATCTTTTTGGATTCCTCCGTGATCTTTTTTGCCGCATCCCTCCTTCCTTCGTAATCCTTAAATGCAATACGCCTAGAAAAATGAAAAAGAACTTGTAAAACTTAAGTTGAGGTGTGCCTCCTTATGCCGGGAAGGTCCAAGACTATCGCGGATTTACACACAAAATCTCAGATTTTGAGTTACATCAGTTAGCGTACCAGATTCTCACGAACCGTCGCTGAAGTTTGCGCATTTTCAAAGCGCACTCATTCAATTTTTAAAAATGTCACGTTAAGAAATTTTCACGTAACGTTCATGCCTTTTAACCCCACGAGCGCGAATTTTCACCACGCGTTCATTTACGTCTTCGTCAGACAAAACTACAAAGTGAATGATCGCCGACCATCATGAAAATCTGAAACACTCCCGCTTTTCGCAAGCAATACGGCAATGCCAGAAGTTAAGTCCACTAAATACAAAACAGTTAAAAATATTCAACACCATACTTGTTCAGCATTGCACGGACATATTCTAGCAGCACTTTCTTCAGAGCTTGTTTCATGAGGTTATCGAAAAATCTGTCGAAAAAAGAGTCTTATTGAAAAACTAATCAGCGTAAGAAAACCCAAACAGTCACCGAGTCTTCTCCCTTATCTTAAACCAGTTTCTACAATTTTTACTTCACTTTAAAGCATTTTCACGTCGCGCTCACGCTTTCTCGGTTCACGCCGGTTCACAAAACATCGAGTGGTATCTCGGTGTGCGCGACGTTGTAAAGACATCATGCCGTTAACACTAAAACTTCCCATAGCTATAAAAGAAACATTCAAGTTCACTTTACTTGTCTTTCAAGTGTAAAAAGTCATTGTAGTAATCCTCTATTGTGACAATTATTGTGTCCACAGCTTCTGGACTTGGTATCCTAAAAAAACAAAAAAAACCAGAAAATATCAGACCTTCAGAAATAAACTGCTATTAAAAAGGGTAAGCATATTTAAACCTTTCCTTGATCAACTAACGATCCAACAACCACCACCCCTTTAAATTTTTCTCTTACAACAGGTAAACGAAGCGTAATAGTTAATGGTGCGACGTTTTCAGAGGAGTGAAAAATCAAGGAAGGTTTTGGGAGGACGAACGTCAAATAGGACCTAGGAAAATGGCGATGCTAAAAACCAAGTTCTGCGAAGCTCAGTGGGATGGCATCCAAACAGTAGTCGAAAGACCAAAGGTTTCAGTTGTCTGGTCTCTGGAAATTAATTCCAAATACAAAACTTGCCACAAATGTAGTTTTAACTTTTTAACTCCCCAGATCTTATTAGTAATTCTCCTTACTGTCTACCATATAGTAAATGTGATGTTAGTTTGGAGAATTTGGGATCGGATCAACTTATAATCCCCTAATTAATATTTTTCTTTATTCTCATCACTTGTCAGCCTGATATTGTATTGATATTGTAAGGAGAAATTCTGTCTTGGTCACTCATGGGAGTTAAAAGGTTGAACAACTTTTCATTAAAATTGCAAAGTTTGTTGGACATGAAATACAATACCATGTAGGAGTCATAATTTGTGAGAAAAAAGGCTCCAGGTCCAAAAATGCTTCATCCAAGAGGTATCCAGCACTGAAAAATATTAACAAAAAAATCTTCATTTGGAAACAGCAACTAAGTAAAATTAAGATGAGATGCAAGCCAAGTGTTAGTCGCGACTTGGTCGCTCGTGTTTTCCCGCGCTTCAGGATCGACGTAATTGCTTTCCCTTTGTGATTGGTCGAGACATCTTAATCCGCGTCGCCCTCTCAACCAATTAGACGAAAAATTGAACAAAACGCGTCTTGCTACCTCGCCTTTTCCCGCGCCTCAAAGAAATTGTTTAGGTCGAGACATCTCAGTTTGCGACGCCCTCTCAACCAATTAGATGAAGAATTGAAACAAAACGCGTCTTTCTGCCTCGCCTTTTTCCCGCGCCTCGAGGAAATTGTTTTTCTTCTTCACTCTGGGTTACCATTACTTCTCAAAGAGACATTTGTATTTGTTCTGACTGGTTTCTGTAATTACTTTGGAATTCGTTTTACGATACTCCGATAAAAAGCGCTTAAGTAACCAACATTTTGACAAATAAAACTTGTGTCAGCGCACAAACCTCTCCTCTCCTATCTGTGCGAAGCAGTCGACGACGCTCTTAAATGATCGTTGTTTATCTTCTCCAAACGTTGCTCGGCCAAGTTCAGCCACTAACCGCTCCTACAGAGAATAAACAAGAGTTAAAAGTTGGTAAAGGTAAGAGCAAAAACATACATTCACGTCGATTAGACTTACACTTCTTCGCCTTTGTAGCTACCCAATTTTGTGCGCGCTTGATCCAAGCCTTCGCTCTGTGATTAATCCGGATAACTTGCGCTAACCCCTCAACCAATCATATGCATGCTAAAAACCAATCACCACTTGGTAACCCGCGTTTTCCCGCGCTTTAGGAAGTTTGCGAGTTTTTATTTCGAGTTCTCATCGGCAGGTTAGGGAATATCCCTTTCTTCTCAATGGCCGTTGTGATCACTTTAGTTTTGGTTCATGAAATTCAATCGAAAAGCGCTCTAGCATCTTGAAGCCTACCTTTAGTTGATCTGTAAAGTCCATACACGAGTTACAGTTGTTTACGATGGCCACCTGGCAAAGAGGGAAAATCACACTCAGTTGTAAACTCAAGAACAGCGTAGCTTCTACAAGACAAACGTAGAGTAAAGGCTTTGAAATTACTTGTGTGAATGAGCGAGGAGCAAAGAAAATGAATGGGAAGGACTGATGAAAAGTTTGACCCTTTCGTGTATTCGTGGTGATTTTCGTGCGCTGTCACTGACACTCGTTCGATCTTAGTGATTCCGATACGCTCTCGATAACTATTGTAATGTACACCAGCAGTGACATTCGGACACGTTATCGGTGATTCGCTTTTGATCTTCTTTTAGCCAACTATCGCTCGGACGAAGTCTACATATAAAAACACACAAAACCCACGATTCCTCCGTTCGCTCTGACGAAGGGCTAACGCTCGAATAGTCAGCTTTGAAACTCTTAACGGTGGCCAATTGACATTATCAACTCAGTTGATAATACCAAATTAACTTGCTACGCTCTCACACCGACGCAGGACCACAGTTTCTCTAAAAACTTATCTCCTTTATTCGAAGTCAAGTAAGTCAGTTTTATCTTTAACTCACACCAATACAGATAAGGATGATTATTTCTTATAACTGCGTCACGCACATTAGTATAAAGGATACGGAACATATAGACAAAACAAACAAACCAAAGAAAGAAATAATGTGGAAAAAACTACTGCACTAAGTGAATTGTGTCGAATTTGGGACACCAGATTGTGTCACAAGACTACCATAAGTGCCTATCAAATATTAACTTCGCAAACTTTTGAGCAACACTCTTACTATGTATTCCACAAATCTCACAGGCTGCATTCTGTCCTCAAAGTGTTTGCTCTTGAAAGCTCTGATTTGACCTACAGATTAAACCACACGCAACGAATAACATGATTCGAAAAACATCTTTCTGCATATCTTAACCGAGCTTAAAACTTACCATCTTTCTTATCCTATTTAAAAAACATGACACTATTCGACATTGCTGATCCAAGAAGTATACAGGATGCGTGTCATATATGAATGTACACCGTGGAGTCCCAGTGGCTCAGTGGTAGAGTATCGGAGCGCGGAATCCGAAGGTTTGAGGTTCGTTTCCTCAAATGGACACAGAATTTTCTCTTTTTCCCACGCTCGTGACCAGACGAAAAACATCTTTCTCTTCTATGATCTTTTCTTTCAGCTCGTTTTCAAAGACAAGCTGAAACTTTACCATCTAAATAACTAGTTACCTCTATATTCCCTCTGGAAACCTTGCATAGACTCAAGACAAATATCCAGAATCTGAGCAAAGAAGAAAATCGCAAGGTATTACTTTAGATTTTAAGTCTTTTTACGTTTATTGTCAATATTTTACTGCGATCACTTTGGTCCTAGTGTAACATCACTAAACCAGACAACCCTTTTAGAAGTTTACGTTCAATGCGGCGAATAATTCATTTCTATAGCTGACCTGTAGTTTGATCTCTTCTCCAGCCTTCGCTGCAACTTGCAGCTGAAAAAAAAAAAGTAATGTTTACTGGGATGGCCAAAAATTGGAAGAAAGGGCTAAATCTTGTTCTTTGGATAGTATTTCTTGCCAAAATAAGAGAATAACTCACATTCTGATCGACCATTTTAAAAAGGAAAACTGGAAGCGATGTGTTGTAGAAACCATCCATGTCTGTCTCTGGCGGTGCGTCCCTGTTCCAGTCCTGGAATTAGAAACGCAACAGATATTCAAACCTAGCTCTCAGCAGTTACCATGAAAAAAAAAAAACAACAAAAAGTAACAGCAAGCTACTGTCCTCATAACCCCCAAGTTACTCTCCCTTCTTAACGCCTCACATTTCCTTGTAAATAAGTTGAGAGAGTTTGCAGTTGCATCAAAACAACACTCTTCAACTGATAACATTATCTAATCTCGTAGCCTGTCTACTGCATAATGTATTGGAATGAAGAGGTGAATTTGCAGAGTAATCACTTCTTAAAGCTAGAGGGTGGCCAAACTGATAATTCGACCAAAAGTAAACATTCAAAAAAGTATCAGCAACTGCCAGTGTGCTAACGGATTTGGACGCCCCTTAATTTGAACCCCCCGGTCTTTTAAGGGTCCAAATCAGCGAGAGGGGGTCCATATCCGCTCACTGATTTGAACCGGGGAGTCCAAATCCTCTGTGAAACCGGCACCATACAAACGTTAATTCATCACCTGAAGATCTGTTTCGGCCAGCCTGGTCATCCACTCCATCATGTTGTTTTTAGTGGTCGTGAGGTAGCTGATGAAAAAGAAGTTGAATTAATTGTGATACAGTAGTAGTTATTTCTACTAATCTAACTTTCACTAAAAAACAACTTTCAATCTCGTGTCAAAAATGAACGAGGATTTCGGTCTGTTCATTGATTGCTCTCGAAAACTCGCGCCAATATCGCAACCAATCAGATACAAAAATGAAACCAGTTCTAACTTGACTACATGCGATTCCCGCTGTTTACTCGCTTACAACCCTAATTCTCTTTGGCTCCTTAAAAGTTCATTCAGACAGTATGATTACGTGGCGAGACATCACGAGCATATTACGATGAGGAGTACGTAAAAGGGACAATTTGAAAGTACATAACAAAGTTTTGATTACGTGTCTAGCAGTTCCTGTTCAACTTTGGGCGATAACAGAGGTCCTAGGAAACCAACATCAATCTGTAGCTCTGGATGCATCATAAGATCAGTTCCCCTAATGTAAAAAAAATGTATCAAGCGCAGTCAAATGATGTTTCGTTCTGATATATTTAAGTCCAGCAGTCACGCCAACTCTCAACGAATTTAAAGTTTAACCCTTTACACCCTAACATCAGTATGCATATTCTCCATACTGTTCTCTATACATTTCCTAAGGTGTTGACGAGGAGAATGTATTTAAAAATCAATATTTCTTTAGTTGGTGGTCAAAAGGTTAATGCGAACATAATCTGCCAAAGCAGTTTGCCAAACATATCTCGAACGATACACAAGACAGATGTAGGCCCTATAATAGTAACGGAACAGTGATTAAGGGAATGATGAATTGCAAGATCAGGCTGCAACAAATGGGCTAGCAAAAGATGAGAGGAAAAATTCCTATGACTTGTATGATACGTATTAGGAAAGCCTTCAGCTTACATTAACTAAAAGTGCTATATACTGAGGGTTTAAAGTTTCTATAGGTTCCGAGCTTGGCTCTTCACCAATGGAAAGTCAAGCTAGTTGCATTAGAAATGAGCTCTTCACAAAGATGATCAAAAAGGTAGGGAAAAAAAAGGAAAATCTGATTCCCTCAGTGAAGGGGTCACGCGGAAGTGGGGGAGAGGGGGGGTTGCGCGAGAGAGAGACTCTGTTGGTGCATTACGTTATACACTAGTTACATACTAATAGGATCAGCAATGTTCCAGTATTTTTTCCTTTGCTTCAGTTACTTACTTGTATTCTTTGATCCAGGTTAACAGACTGATGCACTCATTCGAATCAAGTCTTTCTTCCAGAACAAATCTTTCCAACTGGCAAAATCAAAATCAATAAGGTGAACGTTAAATCACTCCAAACCGATTGAACCTCAAACAACGCAATCACGCCAAAAATCGTTTGTTTCTCGTCGCGTATATTTCACGAAGATCTCGGACAATATCCCGAACAGGCCCGAACGTCTCGAAATTCGACACGACCGTCGACCCTAAATGTCTTCGAGATTCGAGGATCGAGGGATCGAGAATCGATAGTCGGGTCCAGGTACATGTACGCCCTCTGGATGTTGGGTAATTTACCCTCATGTTGTAACCACAATCAAACGTTCCTCGTCTTGTCAATACAAACTCGTAAATTCGAAGAAACTACAATTGAAGAAAATACTCTGGTTCGTATCGAAGTCAACAAATAGATTTAATGAATGAAGTGACTTCTAAGCTCCTTACCATGACGGAGAGTGCCTTGTGATACATTTTGATGTAGCGATCAAATATGTCATAACTTGGAGGGAAACAAACCTGACACAAGTTCTACGACGAATAAGAACGTAAATATTACAATAAAAACGTGATAGGATTTATTTCTCTCCCTCGCCTTTCCCTCCTTTAAAAAACACATGATAGCAGCCAAACATTTCACACACAAACACCGAGCACTCGCTCTCCAAAAACACTCCCATAATGCTCTCTTAACCCTCTCACTCCCAAGATCTCATTAGTAATTCTCCTTACTGTCTACCATACAATTCTTATGCTGTTAGTTTGGAGAATTTGATGTTGGATCAACTAATAGTTCCCTAATTGATGTTTTTCTCAATTCTCATCACTTGTTTGTTTGACATAATGAAGAGAAATTCTTTCTTGGTCACTAATGGGAGTTGAAAGGTTAAAGTTAATAAAATTGCTTCTTTCAGTAATGATGAAATTTTTGTCATTTGGCATTAATGAGATAAGGGTGAGTAAGAAAACAAACCTTGACGACAATCAAATCATCCAAAACAAGTAGCCTTGTGCGTTCAAGATGTTTCACCAGCCACATCTTGTCATCCATTCTATCCTGCAGTTCCATGTCAAGACTCTCAAACCTGAAATTCCCAAATCATGTCATAACTGCTTGAGGTAAATGTAAATGTAAATGCAATTCTTTCAAGGGCTCTCCCCGCAAGTAAACCACACATAAAGCTAGCATCCCCTGTGACCCAGGCACAGTGATGCCACCAGAGCCAACAAAGAACTGGTTACCCTGTGACAGAGGAAGTACGAAATAGTGTGTACATCTTGGAAAATTTAAGAGACAGACAGGAGAAGTAGTGCAGAAAACAAGATGGTAAAATCCACCATTAATATACAACAAAGAAACACTACATTGCTCTTGAGTATGCATTATACAAAAGTTATTAATAGCTGAAGAGGAAACAAATGTCAGAATCTTCTTAACCTGTTCACAGTTAGAATCTACAGTGACATGTGAGAAATATTCCAAAATAACATTCTCTTTAAATTTCAAGAATTTTCATAACTGCATATTAACCTGTTACTGACAGACTCCTCTAGAACCTTAAATGCTTTATCTCTCCACTTCTTAGGCCGCCCAGGCACAGAAAATCCCATATTTTTTTCTTTTTCCTCTGCTCTTTTATCAGCTCTGTGAGTAGATGATACATGAATATTAAAACTCTTCTGATACAATACAGTAGTTTCAATTTTTTTTCAAAAATTATGCACTGTAAGTGAATTTCAAAGTTCAACCATTTGAAACTGAAAATTTTCCTCTCTCCCAACATCTCGCTTTGTAGCTCAGTAATGTTAGTATTTCCTTAGAATACCCAAGAGACAGTTTAACCCTTTGACTCCCAGAATTGATTAACATTAAACTTCTCCCTACAATATTCATACATTCTTCAGCAAACAGGTAATGAGAATATTCAAACTTATAAGGTAGAGGTTGCTATCTTGATCTAGCAACAAGTTCTCATAACTTATTTACAAGGAAATGTGTAGCAGCTACAGGGGAGAATTAACAATCAGATCTTGGGAGTTAAAGTGTTAAATCCCACCAAAGCCTGAATTTTTTCATGTTTGCAGCCCAACTGCAAGGATTATATCTTTGCTTAAACCTCACAGTGATCATTTGCTATTTTCTCCTCGTGATAATTCCTGATTTAGACTAAACTGGTTAGGAGAAAACTGTAGATGGATAACTAAGATGAAATACTTTCCATATATTGGCAAGTTCACTAAACTTCGTAAGTAAAAATGTTAAGAGATGACTCTTGAGAATATATAAGTTGATCCAAAAAAATAGAATATAATGCAAAGCAGATGATACCTTGTTTCTCTTTCAACAATTCTTAGGGCTGTCACCAACTGGGCGGGGTCACTGCGAACTGTACTAAGCACTCTCCCCAACACAACCCAGCACTGTTTGCCAAGGGAATCCTGAAAAATTGGAAAAATAATTGCAAGGATATCCATCAAACATCTCCTAAATGCAATGATGTATTTCTTCCTCTACTCATTCAATTTGGATGTTGAAATATTTCCATTTCCTTTGGTTTAATCCTTTAACCCTTTAACTCCCAGATCAAATTCATAATTCTCCTTACTGTCAACTATACAATTCTTGTAATGTTAGCTCTGAGAATTTGGTATTGGATCAACTAATTACCCAAAAATTGATATTTTTCTTTATTCTCATCACTTTTCTGGTTGACATTGTATTGATATTGTAAGGAGAAATTCTGTCTTGGTCACTCATAGGAGTTAAAGGAGAACAGCATGGAAAATACCTTTACTGATGTTATGGTGTAAAGGGTTAAACGTAAGTGGCTTGCTGTACAAGAAGACAAAAAAATCATAAAGTCACACATGTTACTTACTGATAACTTTTTGACTACATCAAAGTATTGGTACAGCGGCTGGGAGAAAGAGGAAGTGAAAACAGAGTAAGTAAGGTATATTGACACTACAAACTTTAAGGTTCTTTCAACCTTTTAATATCATTTTGTCTACTGTTTCTACATAATTTTTGTAGAATGTAATTGTACACTTGTATTGAGCTCAACAGTCCCATTAAAACCAGCAAATCACAGCTCAATTTTAGAAGGACAAAACTGAAACTAGTAGTTTATTTCATACAAAAGAAATGCAGTCTCTTTACACTGCATGGTGTTATATTCAATTACAAATGGAATCCAAAATGCTGACATATCAAAATGGAGCAGAGAGAAGAAGCTCAAGGCAGAGCAAAACAATATCTTAAAGTCGTTGTATATATTGCAAGCTTAGTAAATGTTACAACAAACTCACTGTTTTATCAGGTTTTGGACCCTCTTCTTCCTGTGCCATCTTGTGAACTTCCAGCAGGAGTTCATCCCTGGTGGCTTCCAAGTCTGATAAACTACATTTGACCACAGTGCTTAGAATTAATATCTATTCAACAGGATTTTTTTACATCCATTTACATCCATCTACCTTCTTCTTTTTTTTACATTGGGCATAAGGTTATTATCAAATGCAGTGGAAACTTAAAGTAATTTTGGGTGTATATAATCTAAAACTAGATGTCTTTGTTTTCATCTTTGCTCTTGATACATTTAACACAATCCTGAAGCAAAAGAAACTACAAATCAAGTCTAGCTTGAAATCATGTTAAACTACAATTTATGACAACTACCATATGTACGACTGTGAAGGTCTAGCAAATACCCTCTTCCACGCATATGCCTGCAATTTTTCCAACTTAAATAACACTTTCTTGGCCAAAAAAATAAATCTAACTGGTCAAAACTCAGGATAGATGGTTAGCTGCTTTTAAATACATTATTTTGGTGTTCATCTACATCATTCCATATGCAGTTTAGTATCCATCTGCTTAAAAATTTCAGTGGCCATTTTACAGTAAGGTTTACTAAATGATTGCCATGATCAATGCAACGTAATGCTCATTACCATTTGTGAGCAAGGAGAAGTTTTCCTTCATTGATCAAGGCTTCTGTTTTTTTTACACTGTCTGGAACAGTGAAGATAAGATTAAGATGTTCACAGGCTTTAGATATCTGTTGAGGAAATAATATTAGAGAAATTAATTTATACTAAAAATCAATACACTACAGCTAACATGAATTTTCACCCCTAGAGGTAATTGGAGTGGGAGGTGCAGCAGCTGTATGCTTAGTGCATTGGACTCTGTGGATTGAGAGGCCCATATTTAAGACCTGGCCTGGGGCCCCTTTCTTGAAGGTCCTGGTAAGTTGACAGACCTATAAACTTGTTCTATTTTATGAAATGCTGGGGAGTAATCTTTCAGTAGGATCCCATTTGGGGGGGGGGGGGAGGGGGGGAGGGGGGGGAGGGTTAGCAAAACTTCTAATCACCTCATGCTACAGAAAACTGAATAAGTTCAGGCTGGATGGGCCACTTGGTTTGTATACAGACCTTTAACTCCTTAACCCCTATGAGTGATCAGCTTCTAATTTCTCCTTACAATATCACCCCTGAATCAAACATTAAGGTCATGAGAATAAAGGAAATCATCACCAACTTATAAAGCTCTTGATTTTCAAATATATTCTCCTTGTCAGCATTTCAGGAAATGTATAGAGAACAGTATGGAGAATATACATACTGATGATAGGGTGTAACAGGTTAACCTTTACATGATCATACATACCCTGCTCTGGTGTAATTGACAGTCCCTAACAGTCTGCAGCTCATCTGCTAAATATTCCACATTTTTGCACATAGAATCCACTTCATTCATGCTGATAAAAAATTAGGTATTATTATTTTTTTTAGAATCAAATGAGAATTAATTAAATAATGGAGGTTCATAAATTAGTGCAAAATGTTTCTGAATTTCAGGAACTCAATTTCATTTTACGATTTTAGTAGAATTTCAAAAATTTGCATACTGAACAAATCCAGTAACAGATGCTTTCTATGAAATTAGGAGATCCTCGCAGCTAAGAACACTACTGAAACGAGTAGTTGTAAATAGGACCTGAAAAAAATTTCAGGCCCGTACGGGATTTGAACCCATGACCTCTGCGATACCGGTGCAGCCTTCTACCAATTGAGCTAACAAGCCAACTGGGAGCTGGTCAATGAATTGGGTCCAAATAAAGGATCTCCTAATTTCATCTTTCCACCACAGTGCAAATATGTGAATTTTCATATATCTAAAAATCTTCATTCACTTGGATGTTTATTTGGACCCAATTCATTGACCAGCTCCCAGTTGGCTTGTTAGCTCAATTGGTAGAAGGCTGCACCGGTATCGCAGAGGTCATGGGTTCAAATCCCGTACGGGCCTGAAATTTTTTTCAGGTCCTATTTACAACTACTCGTTTCAGTAGTGTTCTTAGCTGCGAGGATCTCCTAATTTCATCTTTCCACCGCAGTGCAAATATGTGAATTTTCATATATCTAAAAATCTTCATTTAGATGCTTTCTATGTTTTTTGTTTTTTTTTTTTTTAATAACAGGACTAAATTAATGAGATCAACACCTTGTGAACCCCCAAATTTTTTTTGTATGGTATAAATCTGGCAGTGAACAATTTAAAACTTCTGGCAATTCACAAAGTTAAGGTTGTCAAAAATTGAAAACTCAAAGTAAAATGTTCTAAACCAGTCAAAATGATTTCAACTAAACAGTTAGGTGTAACAGATTGTTACATCTGAAGATAAATATTATTAATTACCTCTTCTTAATTTCCTTAATATCTTGAAGAGCTCTGAAAAGAAAAACCTTCCAAATTAAAAAACTTGAAATCAAAACCAGGATTAAAACTGTGATAAATTTGAATTATAATTTGACTCTGTCATATACAAGATCTGTCTCACCCATGGAGCTGATGAAGCCCTGTTCTGACACCATCCAATTGGGACTGCACAGCTGTCTTCAGTCTGGCTTCAGCTGATGCCTGTGAAGTATTACAAAGTTAAAATTTTCTCCCTACAAAGCATGCCTAATGAGACTGAATGTGCTTTTCTCCCCCTTTGGCTTAACATGTATTCAATAACTCAAACACTAATGATCACTTCTGCAGAACTTTAGAATACAAGATGACCTATTTACATCTCACTGACACACAATAATGGCCATTGTGTCATTTCTCCTTCTTTGAGGAGTGTAGACTAGATAGTCCTCCACTGCCTCCCATTTTATAGACGACATTTCCATTCCACACTTATGTATAATATCAAAGGAGGACGGGTTGAACTCATGATCAAGAAAAAAGGTCCTGGTTCCAGCCACCAGAATGAGGTTAGAATGTGCATTGGGCAATGATGAACTGCAACAAACCTTGTTTCTCATATATCTCCGTCTCCATTGTTCCACTTTGTCCAGGCTGTCAGGATGCTAAAAAATCGGAAAAATTTGGCCATCAGGCATGACGGAAACTGATTTATGTGGGTTTATCTTGAAGTGTAACCCTATTAAATACTGTCTCAGACAAAGCTGTTTAGTGCTGAATACTCGATTGTAAATCGATGAAAACAGAAATTGACAGTTTACAAAACGATCACACTATTCACTGCTATCTCTTTCAATGATCCTAGCACAAGGTACATTGCAAGTTTTGCCAAGATTAAATTCCACACCCATACATTTGTGGGGCAACATGTTTTGATATATTTCGATCAGCTGAATATTGTTTTTAGGTGCTTGAACAAGCGTTGTACATCGCAGTAAGGATCTTACTTGGAGCATATTTGCCACGGTCTTTGCAGCATTTTCATGAGCCTCAGCTTTCCACCTCTGAATTTCGAAGGACATGTTTGGCGTAAAAAACTGAATTCACTATATTTCTTCACAGAGGCGGAAACTAGTCCGCCATGTTTTATTTTGGTTCTTCCACAGTTTGCAATGCACTATGGAAAAAACATCTTAGAACCCAGACCCTGACGTTTTGGAATTTCAAAATGGAGAACATGTTAGACCTTACAATCCAATTTTAGTGCTCCATTTTTGGGTTGATTTGTAAATGATATTAATGGGATCGTATGGTAGAACTGGAAGAAGGCGTAAGCGTAAAAGGGACGGTGATTATCGAAGGGAATTTGGTGCAGCTGTGTTTGAACAAGGCTATATTGAACTCCTAAAGTGGGCGAAACGAAATGGCATCTCCTTCGGTAAACTTCGTCCAGCGTACTTTCGACAGACAGGAAGAGGTTTGATGACTTGTAGAAAGCTTTCAAAAGGTGATTTAGTGATATCTGTTCCAGAGAAAATGTTAATTACGACAAAAACAGCGGAAAGGAGCCAGATTGTGAAAACGTTCATCAAACTACAACCGAAGTATTCCCTGACAGCGATTCAGATTTTATGCATTTTTATCTTGTATGAAAAATTCCAGGGAGGAAGCTCTTTCTGGTACCCTTACATTAGAACATTACCCACATCTTTTAACACTCCTGCTTACTTCAAAGCAGAAGAGCTTAGTGCTTTGCCGTCTAGTTTACAGCAACAGTGTGTTTCCCAGATCAAAACTGTGCGTGAATCTTTTGAAGAGCTGAAAGGATATGTTGAAAATGATTCAACTATGCTGGATAAAGCATTTTTGGATTTCTTGACTTTTGATGAGTTCAGATGGGCGTGGTTTGTAGTTAACACAAGGTCTGTGTTCAAAGCCAACTGCATGGATTTGTTACCAGGCAGCAGGTTGCAGACACAGGATAACTATGCCCTTGCCCCAGTTCTTGATTTGCTGAACCATAATGACACAACAGAGGTATATAGATTTCTACTAATTAACAATTTAACAATGGTAATGATGATGATAACGACAAAGACAATAGACACAATGAAAATAACACTTCCCACTTGTACACCAAATCATCATCTTCAACACTGTAAGCAGTAACAGCATTATGATCTTGTCATCTTCATGATCAAGTCCAAGAATGTAACCTTAGTGTCTGAGTATTCTTTTTGAAAATTCGGCCATTTTGATAGTAGCCCCTTTTAGTAATTTGCAAACCTGAGTGGAAAAATCTTGAAGCCTATCCAGTGTGTATTACTGCTAAACACCCCTTCAGCATCCGTGATTACCATCACCATAAGCAGTATCAGTTACTGTAGGATTATTACTCTCATAATTACACCTTTATCATCAGCATTATTATTCTCATTATTGTCATCCCCAATGTAATTGTTCTGTAGTTCATTATCATCACTATCATCATTTTATTCACCTTTTACCAGTGTTGGTACTCATCCCATTAATTTCCCTTGGTCAAACTTCTTTCAGTCACCTTAGATTTTATCGTTTGTTCTTGCTGACATAAATAATAGGGTAGATTAAAACTCTTTCAGGAATATCAAAATTGTTTTGTAGGTCCAAGCTGGATTCAACCAAGAAAGTAAACATTATGAAATTTGCACTTTTACACCCTACAAGAAAGGAATGCAGGTTTTTATTAACTATGGGCCCCACGATAACAGAAAACTGCTTTTAGAATATGGTTTTATTTTGCCACATAACTTGCACAATACTGTTGCTTTCTCTGAAGATCTAATTTACTCAGTTGTTCTACCTGATATCTTTGGTATTTCAAGAAAGAAGAGGGAAATAATTGCCATTAACAAGCTACACAAGGACTTATGTTGTTCAGAGGGAAGTGGTTTGTCATGGAATCTACTTGTCTTGTTGAGGGTTCTCGCAATGAAGGAGGACCACTTCAAAAGGCATTGGCAAAGAGTCTTGACTGGTGAATTTCTTGGGGATGATGTTGAAAATAGAGTTTCACAATGGAGACAAAACTTAATTGAAAGGGTTCTAATATCTTATGAGTTAGATGAAAAAAATATTGCTAAATTCTTGAGTTCAGATATCCAACGATCTGAAAATGCAAAGTTGGCCTTGAGCTTAAGAAACCAAGAGAAACACATCCTTCAAAATGCCTTGGACCTGCTGAAGATTTCTTGATGAAAGTCCATGGAAAGTAGGAAAGGGCAGCCACTCAAAATTTTATATTCTGACTTTTATTCTGAGACTGTGCTTGATATTGTACAGGATAATAACGATGCACAGTTTTTAAATACTTCTTTACTTTTCGACGTTTTCTAATATGCATATACTCAAAAGGCCCCTGTAGTGAGACAAACAAGGTTTTCCGTAACTGAAAGAAATGAAGTCAAACTTAGTTCGACATTACTTCCTTGCTGTTAAAACCTTGACGCTGATAAATTCTTAGGCTCTTTTATGTTTCTCTTTTTAAAAAATAGTTCTTAAACGACTTGAATTCCTTGAAACAGTGTAAGTTGTGTACACGATTTTATGCCGTTTATTTGGTACAGACGAATTAGTCGCCTTCATTTCATTAGGAAAATTGAGCTGTGAGTGGAATTCGTGAGACTGATGACTGTGGTATGGCTATTATCAGTCTACCATGTCCACCTGGGGGTAAACTTCGTTCACAATACATAGTGTTTCTCTTCTCTGACTTCGTTGATGCATCAGGGTGAAACGCCCGAAAATACCGTGGATCTGAAACCGTAGAATGGAGATGTGAAACTGAAAACATGACTTTATCCTATCGCATTCAAAAATAACTTCTTAAAGCTAAAAGAAACGCAGCTTCACGGAAGTGACTCCCAGGAGAATCGAGCTGTTTCTCTACTTTTGGATTTCTATTGAAAAACAAACAAAAATTAAACATAAGAAAACAGAATATCGTTGGTCGTGAGGATGAGTAAAACCGATCTAATCGCTATAAAAACAGTCTTAGCCACAGTAACAATTTGATGAAAATCCCTTAAGCCATTACACTGATTCAATGAGATTTTTTTGGAGCTTAAATGGTAGTTTCATCCAAAATGAGTGAGTTTCTTGGCGAAGTAAATTACGTGTATCTTTAATACGCGGTTATAAATTACCGTTCATTACCTAGGAGGGAACGGTTATTTGTTAGAACACAGATCCTGGCAAAGCTGTTTCAAAGTCATTCTCTATGCTGGCAATCAGTTGCTTTTCATCGTCGTCGTAAATTTCGTTATAGTTTAGCGGCCTCTCTACATCATTACTGTTGATATAAACATAAGAAAAGTTAGTAGACGCCAGAAGGTGAATATATACGGCGAGATGGAAGGACGAACGAACAGGAATATTAAAGCAAAACAGTAGACAGACAGAACAGACAGGTTAGGGGGTAGCAAGAAGGCAGACTAATAGACAGACAGACAGACAGACGCACAGGCACGTAGGTACATAACTAGGCAGCAGATAGAAAAGCGAAAAGACTGACTGACAGACCATGGCAGACTTTTTTAACAGCTTTATTGGGTATGGCTCATATAATACTAATACAATATACGATATGATTCGAAAATACAAGACACAATAAGAACAATTATTGAGAGAGCAAAGCAGGAAAAAAAACGTCGTGGACCCAATGGGGCTGACGCGACCGGGACACAAGGACCCATGCCAGGCACCGCCCGTGAGATAACAAAAGAAAACACAAAGAATTGTAAAACATGGTGAATAATTTTTAGGAAAAAGAAACCAGAAACTACGGGTGACAGGAGCAGGATCGTACAATTTTCCAAGTACAGAAATGGTTTACATCAAAGCAATTCTAAAGAAGATAAAACCTGCCGACTGAAAAAATTATGAAAGGACTCTATAGTTGGAAAACTGGTAGGAGGTGATAATTTTCAGATACATATAATTCCAAAGTTAACGTTGCAGTTGAAGTAAGAGGCTTGGAAGGAACTTGTTTTACATACAGGTGTTTTAAGATTATAAGAAGTACTTAGCCTGGTTTGGCTGTGAGAAACAGAGGAAACAAAATCACGAACATTGAGATCGGTACAACCATTCAGACATTTGAAAAAGAAAACGAGGTCTTTGAGTTTACGGTCATAGGTTAGAGGAAGAAGTTCTTGAGCCAAACAGACAGGGACTTTGTCCGACGGACCGTCGGGCGCGAGCGGGCAGACTATAATGTAAACAGGCCCAAGGGTAATAAGACATAAACTCAGACAGACGAACAGAGAAACAGAGAGATAGGCAAAGAGACTAAGTAAGCCACACAGTGAGCGAGCAAAAAATGAAACAAGACGAAGAAAAAGAAAGGTGCAAAAAAATTTTGGCAAATTCTGAAATAACTAGACAATCTCACCTGGCTGCTTTTCTTTTTTCAAGAACGTTGGGGTTTACGTCAGTATCAAATTTTGACAATTCTGAAATAAGAAGAAAGATTTACGAAGAAATTTGGATGATACCCAATACGAGAATTCGGTAACCCAATTTATCGAACAGAGGTGGTTTTTTTTCCTTTCTTTTTTTGCTTGGGTTTTATTTCACAACATTAATGGTGAGTAAATAGCAAAGTTGAGTAAATAGAATTCTAGATGCTTGGGACAGAAATATTGCGTCAGAGTAAATCCCGGTTTGAGATGTTTTTTTTTTCCGAGTAATCTTCTTTGGAAAGTGCATAGAGTTTCAGGTATCCAGATGTTCTCATTCAAATGAGTTAACCACCTTTTCCTCAAGAATCCGGTGTTAAATTGTGCCACATAAAATATTTATGGCCTTTCACTAAATTCTCTTTTCATCAGAGCAAACAATACAAATTTATATTTTACTTTAGTCACGTCTATGTTGATTTGACGAAATATCAGAGCTAGTAGCTTAAATAACACCCCAAGATATTATCAGGCTCAAACCACAAAGTTCGTTTATGAATAAACTAATAGATAAATAAATGGATGAGTAAGTTCAGCCTCAGCTCTAAAACCAGACGATCTCATAAGATAAACTAACCTATGCCTAAAAGTGGAGCTCCATTTCGTTGACATTACTTCCTTTAAATTATTCAAACTTCCATAGGCAGTTAACGAGTATCTCACAACAATATAGCACACATTTTCTGAACTATGAGGCTACGCTGCGCGCGCTTCTTGCGAAACACAATCGCCGCCTAAAGAGAGCCAAGGACTTAAACTCAAAAAACAAGGCACTAGGTGTGGAGTGAGTCAGGCATCCTCCCGCCTGATCTGCTGTAGCCACGAAAGCTCAATATTTGCTTAATTTTGCTGTATAATTACGTGTAATGTGATATTAGTTCCAGGCTTCGTTACATAGTGCCTATATGTAAATTATAAAAATTTCCTCCGTTCCCTGTTTTTCAAAGTTTACGATAAACTATTTTAAAATTTCATTTGGCCTTAATACATTTCATTGCTGTTCTTTTTTGATAACTTTTCTTCTCTTCAAGCTAAGTCATTTCATAGTAACCGTGAGACATAAAACTGTTAAAAAAAAAAAAACATCTTTTCATTTACATAATTACACAGCATCACGTTCTTTTCGTTTCCCATATATCTAATTTATTTGTGTATATTAGAGTTGCAAACCTAATTTCTCACTTGATTCGCTTCAAACTGTATTAGAAAATAAAATTTTTAGTTTTCAGATCACGGAGTTTAGTTATGTTTGCAAATAATTATTGTTCAAAACAACGTTAAGGCGTGCAATTAATATGATAATCATTCAGGCTGATTTAAAATGCGTATGTCGCAAACATATTTCTTATTCTTACCTGGTTTTGCGGTGGTCGTTTGCACCTGAAAAGGAAAAGGAAAAGTAAGAGTTAGCTGTTAGATAACAGCTATTTACCCAGGGAAAAAAATAGTTAATAAAACTTTAAGGGGTGGTTTGGCAGCAGTTACATCAGAGCTCATTAATCAATTAAAATTAGTTCTTGTAGAAAATTTGTGATGAAATAACCGAATTTGTCTTCGATCAATTAAGTAACAGTGTTTTTTATTGATTAAATACATACGCTTTTAATCTCAAATATAAGTTGTTAAATGATGGAGAGGGATTTATAATTTTACGTTAGGAAAAATGTAGCTAGGAAATAATTCATTCCGTTAATTAATTTTTGCACGGCACATTTAGCAACTACTGCATTGTCTGGTGCATCAGTAAATTCTATCAGATATTACAACGGCGAGGTAATGATCAGCCTTTAAACCAGCCATCTTTCCATGTTTTATCTGTCTCTTTCCGTTTCTCAAAGAATAAAACACCGGTTTACAACTGTGAATAACATTAGGAATAAAACATAAGACATTAGGGTTGGAAGCGTCTATTTTGCACATCAGTTTCTTTACAGCAGTTCACTGATCGAAAATAAGGATTTTACCAGGATTTCAAACTAATGAACAATTATCCCTGCGTGAGATATAATTAATAGGACCTTATCGTTAGAAAAATTTTATTCATCAGGTTTAATTCGGTAGGCTTAAGGCAGAAATTAAAATTGGGAAAAAAAAGATCGACGAAAAATCCGACGAACTTAACAATTTGTTTTGATCATTCATACCTGTTTTCCTGGGGCATTTGCCGCTTTGAATTTTTCAATATCTATTAATTTCGACGGATCGAAAGATTCATCTGATTCTTTCTGCCAAGAGAAAATAAATAAAAAATAAACCATTTATGTTGCGACTTCAACAGCCTTTCAGGTGAATAAAATGTATTTAAGTTTTTTTTTTCCAAAGGTATTGTGGAGTGTCAAAATCGTATAGATAGCGATTTTTGCTTTACAAAAATCTGACTAATCGGCCAGTGGAAGTCAAATGGGAGGCGGGAAAAAAATTCTGAAAAACAAACCAGGACTTGGACGTAAAATAAATTAAATGAACGCTTATTTGGTCTTATTTGCCAATCCATCGTGCTTTACAACGCTCTCTCAGGCCATTAGCATTATATTTACCTTATGGATACCAGGGCGTTCATGGTTCAGTCTCTCATTGTAATCAGCGCTGTATGTACCATCGGGGGATGTTCGCGCACCTAGCGAGTTACTGACGAATTTCTCAGTATCCTGCCCCCTTTGAACGTGACTTGAAGCTAAATCAACACCATCTTTTCCATATTCGCTGCCAAAGTCGTTCACCTTTTGTACTTGCGGCTTGTTGAAAGTATTTTCGAGGTTTTTATTTACGACTCTTGTGTTACCCCAGGCGTTTTCCAGACCGGATGGCCTTGCTCTCAGTGGTTTCATAATGTTCGACTCTTCAGGTCTTTTAACGCTTCCGTGAGTGGAATTTAATTGGATTGGGTTCACGTCTTGTAGCGAATTATCCGTTGCTTTGGTTTTTGCCGGCTCTGTCTCCTGCAATCCGTTTCCATTGGATGAAATAATTGCCTCAGCTTCGGCTCTCCCGTTGCCTTGAGATGGCTTGGATTCACTGCACCCCATCCCCTTGCACTTGGATTGATAAATTTTTCCTCTGAACTACATTCTCGATGTGTTTATCAACGTCTCACTCATTGTCTCTTGTAGCTAGGAGAACGGTGTGTTGAAAAACACGATTGAGGCGAGCTGCCCAAAATCCGACAACTTTTTGTTGTAATGCAAATTGATTTACTTAAGAAATTCTACGTCACCGAGACAGCAATTAAACTGGTGTCATAAACGCGTTGGATAATTATGTAAGAGTTAATTATTGACGGCTATATTGTTCTTCGCAGCAAAGCCGCGAAAGCAAATTACACTGTCGATTAAAAAGTGCTGTTTCGATTCTTCTTTTTCATATTAATAATATCGCCTGTGCTACAAATAGGCTGCTATCTACTCGCAGTTGTTATTGAGAAGTAAGTGTATCGACCATAAAATGAATAACCAGAAGATAGGAGGAGAGCAGTTTGTACAATCTCAAAATAAACATTTCAAACTTCAATTGTCTAGGTATTCTATTGTGTGTTGATTGTAAAAGGCTTTTGTTGACGTTCAGCTTCAGGTCTACAACATCTGGTACATTCGTTGTGCTTCAGTACCCACAGCTGATGCGTAAAAGCTGGAGCACTTGCAAGTACAACATGCATGATTCCCTCGCACTCGCGCTGCACAGGTTTTGGCAAAGGAATAAATGGAAATTTCTCTATCTTTTCTCAAATTTCACGTATCGTAAATGAATTATTTGGGATTTGAAGCTTCTGCAAAGTTGTTCAAATTACAAATTATTTGGAGGCAATTTTAGTTTTCTAACGGTCATGTCAGTCTGTTTGAAAGTTGAAACAAGAGAACACAATTTCAATTCCAATCTTGTTACTATATTTTAATGAAACTTATGAGGAATCTTACCCATGTCATTTCAGAATTTTGACAGTTCTTCCTGAGAATCAATAGACCCATCATTTCGTTTCACAGGGTGGCGCACTGTTTGGGAAAAATTGTCGTTTTGGATTACTGTGGGAGTGAAATATGATCTCCACGTTTCTTGAAATTTAATATACTGAAAACTGCTACTCAAACATCGCCCTGACCTCAAACGCCTTAATGACAAACAGCGAGTTAATCCAAAACAAATCTTTCCGCGCTAAGATTTACAAAGCTTCACATTTTGCGATTTTAAATGATCGGGTGGATTGTCTCTCTCATGGGGAGTTTCATTGTTGGGTGGGTATTCCTTCATTGTTTCAACCTTTACAACCTAACATCAGTATACATAATCTCCATACTGTTCTCTAGGCATTTCCTATGGTGCTGACAAGGAGACTTTGCTTAAAATCATATCTTTTATTCTAGTGTGATTCAGGAGTGAATTTGTATGCTAGTCACTCAGAGTTCTTCAGGTGAAGCAACAATTATTCTTTTTCGTTCAGTTCGGTGATTAGTTTCCAAAGTGTTAATTTGCCCCTCTTTCATGGCTTCCAAAGCTGAGCAGCAGTTATTGATAGGTGGCGGTAACACACTGTTTGGAAGAGACCGGACTTGACCCATCAATTGCTTTTGTGAAATATTTAGTCAAACATCACACAGTTAACTGTTGTT
Source organism: Pocillopora verrucosa (assembly GCF_036669915.1). Taxonomy (NCBI): domain Eukaryota; kingdom Metazoa; phylum Cnidaria; class Anthozoa; order Scleractinia; family Pocilloporidae; genus Pocillopora; species Pocillopora verrucosa. The sequence goes on along the minus strand of NC_089316.1, from coordinate 1,868,784 downwards.
CGTTGTTCAGTAATAATAGCGAGCAAATTAAAAGGTGGAGTTGTCAGGGTAGCTCCTCGACCTAATGGCGCCAAATCAATTAATAAACTAATGAATAAAAGCCAACTCTAATTGCGAATATCTTGAATAACTATTTGATTACCAAAACAATTACTTGTTACCAGGGAATTGTTAATCAGCTGATGCTCTCGGACATTTTGTTGAGATGCGGGAGCTAAAAACTAGATTCCAGCCTTTCTCTGTTTTCAGCAAAACTCGAAATGTAGTTCAAGTAGAGCGCCAACCTCTGCAGCTCTTTCGGGAGAAATGACTGCAGAAATTACGTTCCAAGATTTACCAGAGGCTGTCATCCTAAACATTTTCGCTTTTGTAGCCGGAGAGCGTATATATAATTTGTTTAGACTTCGAGTTGTGTGCAAGAAATGGTCTCGTTTGTCAACAGATTCAAGTTTATGGAGGAAGTTGTATTTTCCAAACTGCGAAGGACTCTGTTATAAGGCCTTGGATCACGTCTTGTCCTGGTGTGGCAACGTTAAAGAAGTTATTCTTTCGAACTGTAACCAAGTGGATGATGCATGTGTGGAAAGTATTGCCAAAAAGTGTGGCAATTTAGAAATTCTTGATCTAAAAGGCTGTCGATTGCTGTCTGACCACGGGTTGAAAGTGATTTCAACGAATTGCAGACTCCTTCGTGACTTAAAAATCGTAGCATATAAAACAAGTATAACGTGTAACATTCTTAAGGATTTGATCACATCTTGTAAATCACTCCAGGAGTTGACAGTCATTTGTGAGAAGGAAGAGGATTCAGACGAATCTAATTTTTTCTTAACGAATCAGTTCTTCAAGGCAGCGAAAGAGAGTGACAGTTTGAAAAGAATCTACTTCCACGGCGCAGGAATTTTTGACGAGGAACATCTGACTTCTGATTTAAATATGTTCAATTTGCTCAGCATAGGCCTGCTAGGTTGTATTGAACTTAACAGCAATGTACTATGGGAATTGGTTTGTACTTCTCCTAAGTTACAATCTCTCGATGTTTCCTTCTGTCCTAGTATCAATGATGCAGGTATTGCAGTTGTTGCACAGGTTTGCCCAAACCTATTGCAGCTTATAGCAGAAGGATGTCCTGGTGTAACGGATGTGTCAATCGAAACTGTTGCAGAACATTGTAAAAAGCTTCAGTGGTTGAATGTGTGTGGCTGTGAACTGCCAAGACCTACAGGAAACATTACTGATGTAGCAGTACAAAGAATTGCTGAAAACTGCCCTGATTTACACCAGTTAAATGTCAAATGGTGTCAGGGGGGTTACAGACATTGGAATTGCTGCCATTACAACAAATTGCAAGAAGTTGTGTGGTCTCAACATTTACGGTTGTTTAGGAATTTCTGATGTTTCACTAAAACTTTTAGCAACCTTCTGTAAAGGTTTAACAAGCTTAGAGATATCTGAATGTTTGCGTGCAACAGACGGCAGTATAAATGATATTCTGCAGAACTGCAACCAACTTGAATGGCTTGATATGCAGGTATGTTCATATGTTTCTGACCTGGATTTTAAATCAGTTAAAGGCTCATTAACTCTCCTTCATCATGTGGACCTCTCCTATTGCACCAAGCTCACAGACAGAACTTTAAAACAACTGGCTAAGAATTGCCCAAGGTTAAAATACCTTTGTGTCGCTGGGTGCCATAGAATCACAGACACTGGCATCATCAGCATTGCTCATGGTTGCAAAAAGTTGCAATATCTTGATGTGTCTTTTAGAGGGTCACAATCTTGTGCTCAAATCACAAGTAACTCGGTATTTTCTCTTGCCGCAAATTGTCCAAATCTGACCTACTTGGATGCTATTGGCTGTTTTGGTGTAAGTGAAGCTTCCATCTCCTCACTTGTGAAGAGTTGCAGATATTTAAAACAAATCAATTTCAGTCAGTTTACAGAAAAGACAGATTCTCAACTTTTGTTAAGGGTAACTAAATTTATTTCACAGGTTCGCAGTTCTTGTAGTTATGAGGAAATGATTTCTCCTCCAAGAGGGAGAAAGTTAGTACAGAAGAACTTTCTGATAAAAGTGTCTGCTCCAAATTTGTAAGGATGTGTTTTCTCTTTTTTCAACAAACCCATTTTGATGACCCCTATTTTGAAAGGGTTTAGAAAGAACACTATCCTTCTTTTTATAGTAGTTTTATATGGCCAGGGTTTAGCTAATGACAATGATTTAAAATGGGACTTGGAACAAACTTAGACATATTTATTTAGGATATGTCAACAACAAACCATACTAGTTAGCTTTTGTGTCATTATTGAATACTTATTTATTGAGATTCATATTACCATGCTTAAAAGGAACTTGCTGCCATGTATGAAATTACAATGAAAATTTAAAAAGACTCAGGTATTGTTTGTTTGTTTTTTTTTAAACTTACCAACCTCTCCCTCTTTTTCTACCTTTCTCCATAGAGATAAAAGAACCTTCATTTCTGGCAAACTTATCACTGGTCAAATTGTCTCAAAAAATAGAATGGGATGAAGGAAATACAAGCAGTATTGAAACTTAAAACTACACTTATTGTTTTCTACATAAGCCCAGAAGCAAATCCTGTATTCTGATTGGTCCTTAACATCCTATACATTGTGTGCTGATTTTTCTGTCTTTACCCGTGGTGACAGCAATGCTTTCATTTTATGTTTTCTTAGGTGCCCACCAAACTTAAAAAAAGTATTTTAGTTACAAATTGAGGAAAGTCATGTAGGACTTGTGTGTGTGTACTGAGAACTACCTCACATGCATTTTTTTCTTAATCAATTGTTCTTATTTAAAATGGAGATTCCAGGTTCTCAAACTGGAATTATTGGGGATACTCAAATCCCAAAAACTTAATAGGACACAGGTTACTCAGATTCCCCCACCCCCTCCCCCTCCTCCCCTTTAATGGAAGCTCATGGGGCGAAAGCAAGCAAATTAAAGGCTATCAGCGGGGCCCTTACAGCCGTTGTTTGGTCTCGTCACGCAATGTCCTCTCCCCGACGCTGCGTGACGAGACCAAACAACGGCTGCGAAGGAAACGAGGCCTTCCTGTGGTTCACGCTTTTCCCACTTAGATAAAATGACATTTGAAAAGCAAATTCTCAAATGAGTTATTTTCCCTTTTCAAAATCTCAAGTAATTTAAGGATACCGTGACTAGTTTTAAGAATCTTCGAAGCGCGCTTTGTGGCTGTTTTGTTATCAACTCAGTTGATTATACAAAATTACCCTGTTATACTCTCACACCGACGCAGCACAACAGTTTCTTTAAAAGTTACCCCCTTAAAACTCAAAATTACTTGCTCATATATTTGTCGCAGCAGGCAAGAGTGGGCATGCTGGCTATCTGACCTTGGAAGGTAAAACATATGTTGTTAGAACATTAATCCAGACACTTCTACAATAATCCCAAACATAAACAACAATGTATTTCTGCTCTCAATCACAACCGAATCAACATTTGACAGCTTAAGCCAAAACAAGAACTTTCGTGTGGGTCCAAAGCAACTGAGGTCAGTGGACAAACTAGGCAGGTCCACTAACTGAAGCCGCTAGGCAAGACATTCGCAATTTAGAAACTCATCGCCATAGTTTGAGCTAAAATAACTTCGGACTTAAAATTCATAGAGTAACTAAATGTACCTAAACGCATGAATATATTATACTGAACTAACTAAATACTTTTTGTATTGCATGTATTACTAAGACAGTGAAATGTTCCACTTAGCGTAGAGCACGCACGAAAGCGAGCCTGCAATGTTATGTAAACACGTTTATATTATGAAATAGGCAAAAATAGAGATTTGTGCAAGACGGGAAGTCACGTTTCATGAACCTAGTAATCTGATCTGATTTGGAATAAAAAAACAAACTTTCCTCGCATCTTTGCCTGTTCGCTTGGATTGCATGAGTTTTCTTGCTTATTTACAGCTATTTAGTAGGTTTTTAGTTCCCTTTTCGTAATCCCTTCAAATCAAGAAGAGCAAAATTGAATGAGAAAAAAAACTTCCGTATTTAAGCCTACTGAGAAAACGCGCAAGTTTCAAACGTATTGACATACAAGCGAACTGAATGAGATTTTATTCAAAACTAAGTCAGATTGTTGGGTTATAAATGCGCCCTCTCAACAATCTACATGTATCGGTCTTAGTATTTCGGTTACTGCGTCACATAAACATATTCACATTATTAATAAGGAATATTGCTCGAACTTGGTCTGTGGTTTTACTTCTTCACTAGCAATTCTTTTCCAGCACCTAGGATTACAAATTTTGGTGGTATTTGACGCCTAAGGCCGCATTGAAGTCTGAAAAATTTTTCATCTTCATGTTCGTATCTTTGTATGTGGCGTTAGGTCATCCAAAGCTGTGCGGATGAGAATTAGCTTTAATTCGAGTTCCTTGCCACAGAAAGGCAGAATATGGTCTCAAGATTTCGTTTTGATCGCGAAGGGAAGTCATCTTCGTATCTTTGTGTGTAGCGTTAGGTCATCCAAAGCTGTGCGGATAACGTGCGTGAGAATTAGCTTTGAAGCGAATTTCTCGCCACAGACAGGCAGAATATGATCTCAAGATTTCGTTTTGGTCGCGAAGGGAAGTCATAAAATTAATTAATAATTGGACCAATAGTTGTCTCCATATTGATAAACATAGACCTCCCACAACATAGCGCAGGCGCTGTGCCGATAAGGAGCGTGAGAATTAGCTTTCATTTGTATTTCTTGCAAGAGACAGGCAAACTAAAACCTTCAGATTGGCTGAAATTTCTTGAAACTCACAGGAAAAAATTAGAGCAAGAACTTTCTCCCTATTTAATTGAAATTACGTCACTTACATGGCTTCTCACAATGAAATGTAACCGAAACAGTCTCTGTCTGACGGCGACAATTACCACGTTCTCTGCTTTTGGTCAATTACTGAAGAGAACAATAGTAATTTGAGAACCAAAAGTGACAAGCTAAGAGAATCCACGGCGCAAACTCATAAAAAGATCGAGAACATCTGATCTCTTAAGGCTAAAATTCGCCCCAAGTAAAGATATTCCTCTTTGAAACATTAAGTTTGTAGCAGTTTCCTAGATTCGCTGAGCACGATGTTTATGAGCGTCTCTGTGTGTTTGTTACCGTATGTAAGAAATTTCAGCAACGTTTAAGTTATTTGGGAGAGGGAGGAGAAACACTACGTATGTTATAAACTGGCGATCTGAATGACTAAAAACTGTAACAAGAGTAGAAATCTGTGACATCGGCAGCATTTTCTTGACCTCTGTCATAGTTCTGCATTATACAGACCTACCAGGAGTAGAACGAAGGGGTGATTCAGGAACGATTTCTTGCCTTACATGAAAAATTGTGTTATCCGACAACTAGTCCTGTCTTAAAAAGGACTTAGGCGCATCTTTGGTTCGAGATAAAACTAGAAAAAATTCCTACATTTTCAACTGAATAATGTCGTTGAAAAAGGTCTTGCAGTACAGTCTGGTTCAGTATTTAACGTCAAGAAAACCTTGTGATTTGAAACTGCAAAACATAGATTGACTATCAGCTCCTAAAACTTTAAGATTTTGTTGCTATAATTGTACATGTAACTACGTTTCATTCCGAGAAAAACGATCATGTGGTGAACAGGTAGCGATTTTGTGGTGTAATTATTATTTTGGCGATTTCCGAGAAAATCACGCGGGTCGATTTGAGAGTTTAAAAAATTAAAGTGAAAATGAAACATGTGAATTACAGCTGATTATATAATTTAAAGGTCAGCAGGTGCTTGCAAGTGATGCTCATGACTATCGCGTGAGCACGATTTCCGCGCCAAAACTGAACTTCCAGCGTATAAAAACAACACATCTATTCCAGAACATTACATTTCTTCCATTGCACTAAACTGTAAGCTTGGCCTAGCTGTGTCTGGTAAGTACATCTTCTAGTATATATGAAAAATGATTCAAAGTTCTCTACCTTTGCATAGCAAAATCATATGCTAGACTGTTACACTAGTTAAACTGTTTTCGGAGCAGAAGAAAAAAAAAACCAACGTACGTGCAAATGCGACTGAAGTAGTTCGGAGAGGTTTTAACCGAACTTGCTAAAATCACTTAGGGATCGAGCGATTAAAAAGATCTCTGGCGCAATATGCAAGGAAATTTTGGAAAGATTTTAAAACATTTTCTGTATGTAGTTAAGAACGGTTTAAAGTACTCATAAGGCGTTACTTGTACCCCTAAATCCCCTACTGTTTCGTTATTTTACTAAAGTTAACAGGAGAGTAATGACGTAAGAATTGCATATAAGTATGATATATTTCTTTAACAGACCGCTCTTTGCGTGAAGATCCTCATCGAGCTTGTGTTTTACAGTTCCATTTATGAAGAAATGACAAATTTGTTTTGTTTTGGTTATTTTAATCTCAAATGTTATGCAACTCTATTTGCACTCTCGGTTGTAATGTTAGGTATTTCTGACAGACAGCTACTAAGATGAAGTGTTATGAAATCGTTCTTGCCTTTTCTTATGCAGCAACGTGAGTTCCTTGCAAAATGGCGACAGATAAAAAGAAAATCTCCGAAGCGGTAGAAATGGCATTGGCGCATATTGCAAATAATGCCCCTGGAGAGTATTCCAAGCTAACTGCATTTAAAAAATTGAAATATTCTATCAAGGAGACGGCCAGAAAAATAGCCAAGGAACAAGTGAAGCTCTCTCACGAGTTTGAATGTGGACCTCAAAAAAACATCCGCGAGCGCCTTGCCAAGCATCTACCCGAAGACCGAATCAAGCTGATCGAAGAGGCTCTTTTCATCCCAACATTCCGTATGGAAATCAGCAAGCCTGAGATGGACAATGGCAAATCTCTGGTGGAGATAAAGAGAGGTCAGGAGGAGTTCTTGCCTTCCAGGGAGCTGGCAGCACACGAAGACATCAACTGGGCCATGAATTTACAGCACGCTAGTATTGTAGTGGAAGCAGTGATGTTTGTCATGCAGGCGGCCGGCATAAAGGTATCTGTAAGTGGCAGTACTATGAAAGAAACCGTTGAAGACACTGGGAAAGCAATCGAAAAGTCTTCAGCATTCCAGCAAGCGTTACAGAAGTTTGTCAGCACATGGAAAACGGCAGGGAGCAGCGCAACCGAGAGAGCCAAAGCCATTTTCTTCCTTCTTAAAGACACCTACGCAGCTGGATTGCTGTGGACCATAATCAAGAGTTTGTGCAAAGAGACCAAATGGTACGATTGGTTGGAGACTACAACGAAGGTTAGCGCCATGATCGTAACAGCCCTTGCCACAGATGGGGCAGCGCTAATAGCTGAGATTGCTTTGACCGTCCTAGCGACCGTTGACTTCGCCAGGAAGATCGATAATGTTGTACAACAAGAAGAGATCAAGAAAACTCTACAAAAAGAACGAGATCATACAGGTTCCGATAATCTACCTTAGAACAGGTATTACAGTCTATGTGTATACTTTACATGAGTAAATTATTTTTAAGAGGACAGTCAGACTGCAAGCTTTTGTAATATATGCCAGAGTCCCTCGAAATTGTAGAAAAAAAACAGCAACCGATTAGTGATGAATAGGAATCGAAGACAATGGAGTGAACTGTTACATTCCGGCAAGGAGTTATTGTAGAGTGATTTCCAGCTGTTATGGAGCGCACTCTTAACATATTTAGTAGGTTTATGAAAGTAATGAAAATTATTTCACCGTGAGATGTGAGAAAATCGACTTTGTCAACAACAAAATTATTGTATATAGCAGCCGAATTTAACTGAGTGAACCGGCTATCTCGATCAGAAGCACCAGCAAATAAAATTGTTTAAAATGAGTTAGTCGTTCTTTAGATTACTCTTTTTTTATAAAAAAATCCTCGCTTTTGAGACGATCTGAATTATTCTTTCCCCTTAATTATATTGTTTCAATCGAAAACCAAAACACACTAGACAAAAGATTACATTGGCAGCTGCCCGTGCAAGAATATTCAAGACATCACGTCACGAGGTCGAGGACTGTTCCGAGCCCCTAATTAGCCCGTCTACTAACCCCTAAGGAGCTGCGGTATTTTTTATGTACACAAATACTTCAAATATATGGCTTGGTTTCAAAAGATCTGGCACAGAGATAAACAATTTTACTAGACTTTAAAGGAAACTCGGCATTACGAAGACGGCAGCGAGAGTGTTAATATACAAAAAATTTAATGAGCAGACCAGTTTCTCAGCTCGACCGACATCGGTAAGTCAATTAAACTGAATGTAGCGCCTGAAAGGCCCTTCCTATGAAGTAAAAAAACGTCAAACTCCCCGTGAAACGAATTTTTTCCAAGAAAAAAACCCATCGGCAAATAGCTCTTAAATACGACGATGTCACCGAGAACTCACAAGCACTAAGTTTTTCTTGAATCTTTGCCATGGACATCGGACATGTTTTGGGATTTCCCCAGACTGTTTCATGAAAGCGAAGCTTGGAGGTTAAATTGCAAATTCCGACGTAAACATACAAGAGGCCATTTGTTAACCTTTCAGTGATGATTAGCATGTTCCAGGCGTCAGTTATCAAATCGAAGCGAAACACTAAGCGACACCATAATAGCTGCAGAGTGAAAAAGCGAAAAAAGAACACAGACGTTCATTACGCGACTCGACCCAAGCGACGCTCGTTTTTTCACTCCTCCGCCATGTATGTTATCGCCGTTTATCATCGCGCTTCGTTTCACTGACTGAACGCATGGAACAGTTTAACACATGTTATGCTAAGGTTGAGGTTGGCGCTTTTAGCGACGATAAACCACAACCAGCTATTCACAAATTTCATAAAAAAATGAAAAAAACTTTTTTAATCAATGTTTTCCTCGGCCTTTTTTTCCTGGCTTCCATTTTAACCCCTTACTGTTGATACTGCGAGCGGGAATGATGACGCAAATCCTTTGTTTCGATTTAATCCCTACTCAACATTGTGACCTACTCTTCCTATGATGTCAGTGCTGACGATCTTTTCAAATCTTTGGATTGGGAAAACTTGAAACGCAACGGAAAATTTAAACAGCGGCTATGATCTGCAAGTCTCTAAATGGCCTTGCTCCGCAATATTTGCCCTCTATGTTTATTTATCGGGATGGAATTCAGTTCTAATTATTCTTTAAGAAACTTCGAGGGCAAGTTAGTTACTCCACTACCCCGAGCCAACTTTGTCAAAAACAGTTTCACTTACAGAGGTTCAGTGTCGTACAATAGTCTTCCTTCCTTTCCACCTTCTTCTCGTCCAAAAAAGGAAATGTCTCTCCTTAGCCACATATCATAAATGTCAAATTAAGGAGAGACAAAGAGTCACCGCAAGTCTGGGCCAGAGACTGGGACTGGTTGTGAGGACTAGGGCGGTTTTTAAGGCTCGGCAGCTCAGAGACGGGATGGGGAGAGAAGGTTTTTTACCTCGTTCGTTCAAGCTCGAATTCAAACAAAAAACTTCTCTCTACATTCAAGTCTTTAATTCGCCCAAGTCTCCACAACCAATCCAAATCCCTGACCCAGACCCGCGATGACTCCGCAACGCCGAGTGTATGTAACTCAATATTCTTCCCCTCGTTCATGACCTCGAGTACTGATTGAGATATATCCCAATCTTAGTGGTCCTGAAAACTCTCCTTCTCTCCCCCATTCTATTAGAAAATGCTTTATTCAGAGATAATTAGGTAAAGTTAACAGAAATAATCTGGATTGCATCGACGTTAAAAACGAAAACAACGACAACTATGGGCGAAGTCACGCGTAATTGTGCTCATCCATTTATTTAAATCATACAAACGCCTATGCTACTAATATAAAATACATATTCGAGAACAAAAACTCAAAGAAACTCGCAATAAAGAAAACATTTACCTTAAAGGCGCATAGCTTTACAGGCATTAAAAAAACGACGACGCTGCTTTTTAAAAAGTGGACATAAGCATTGATCCGCAGGACGCAAACGCAAGACACTCGGGAAACGGTATCACAACAAGTTTCGCGATAGCAACCAAGAAAAAGAAAAACAACGCACACACTCACGCGCGTAGATCTTTTATTGTAAAAGTTTGAATTTCAAATTGTAACAAAATTTTCGAAGCTCAGTCACCGAGCTACAGAGACTCTATGGTGAGCGAGGCCGTCATTAGAACTTACCAGATTCACATGTGACACGTGTCTCACATACATCGCGTGATAGTTGAGGAGGGCGAGAGCGAGGCCGAGGCAAGGCTCCCGCGAGGCCTGAAAATCGATTTGGTATCAGCTTCTATACCACAGAAATTTAATTCTCATACCTCACTATTTCATTCCAAGAAATCAGGCCAGTTGATGTCAAGAGTTGGCGAATTTATTGTGCTGAGCTATCTCTATTTAAGACATTAAGCTATATGAAATTCCGAGAAAACCCGGAAGCCAATTTTTAATATCAAATGTAAATAGATAAAAAAAAATCATGTAACTCAGCAATAGACAAATCGAATTTAACTTGTGACTTTTCCGTGATCGACATGTCCACGCGCATAACCTGAAAGTTCTCAATATCAATGGTATACCCATTTATTCCATTGCAGCCGACGTCTGAGTTTGGAACAGTTTAATATGGCAATCAGGCAGATATGCCTTTAGATTCCATTGTTGTAGTTGTCTGTTAATTTCCGAGAAAAACAAAGGGATTAAGACCTGTCAACGCAAAATGGAGTATCAAGTGTCAAAAAGGTGGTGATTTCATTGTTGTGACTTCAGTTGAAATTGAACTGCAACCGAAAGTTTTGTCGTGTGAAAACAACCCATCCTCATCAAACTGGCCTGTTATCGGCCTTGTTCTTCCTCTTTTCTAATGGATGGACACAAAATTGAGTTAAGTAAAAAAACAAAAAGTACTTAGCCATAATCTACTAATCTTTTGAAGGACCTGTGTATGAAGCGTACATTTTTCACTCTCGAATGGTATTCTACGTAACGCCGAAAAGTCAGGCCTGGTGATGACAAGAGTCAGGATTTTTTTTCGTGATAAGCTGTTTATCCCAAATTCTGGGAAAAGCAGGAAACTCATTTTGAAAGTGCAACGCAATCAAGTATCAAATGTAAAGAAAAAAAAATTGGGAGATTTGACATTAAATCAATCTGCAAGCGCTTAAGAAAAGAGATTTTGATAGCCACAATCGCAAACTTAATCGATTATATTTGACGAAGACGATCAGTAGGAAAGAGACTGTCTCTACAATAAGTGTAAGTATACAGAATGGCTTTGTGATTTGTTCAGTTAGGTGTGCAAATCATTTATGACTGATGTGCAAGTATAAGAAGCAACACAGTGTCTGTGTCTCGTCAACTTATTTTGATGCGATGTCTCTAAATATTGTATTTTTTGCTTTAATATGGCACTCTCAGCTCCTCCGTGCAAGTAAGTCGTTATATTAAAAATCTTAAGATTCTCCAAAAAAATTAGAAAGCTTGTTGAAACCTGTCTTGAAAACCGAGCATGCCGAGTGTAAAAATCTACAAGGGAGATTAAAAGTGTTGGAACACTTATCGCAGTATTACTAAAATCCCTCTCTCCTTCAAACAATGTCGAATTTTGTGCGCTTTGTAAAAATTAACCAGACGACTGTTTTGTTTCACTAACATTGTTAGAGGAGAGGTTCTGTGTTTACGCCTGAATTGGCAAAAAAATGATATTCTGTAATATATTTGGATATAGAATATGTTTTCAATAACTACGCCAAGGAGTTTTGACCTTCATTACCTTTATTGTTAGATGTTGAAATGCAAACAAATGAAAAAAATCAGGTAACTTCGCAATAGGCCAATCAGAGAGCCCCGAGAAATTTAGGCTCAGTGATATTGGGTATTTCTATTGTGTGGAGCTATTTATGTTCAATTCCGAGTAAAGCAAGAAGTTCATCGGTTTCTTGAGGTGGAACCAAATTTAGCACTAGATGTAAACAAGTAAGAAAATCAGGTGATTCACAATGGACCAATCAGCAAGCGCCGAGATAGAATGAGAACTTAACTCAACTCGTGTCTATCACGTGATGGACGAGTTGATACGTATAAACTGAACGTTCAGAACATCAAAAGCACTTTACATCTCTTCCCTTGAAGCTGAACTCTGAGCTTGGCACAGTTAAATTTGGTAAGCATGCAGGTTTCCTAGTGGAACATTATGTTGATCAATTTAGATTTCTTTCAAGTTAAGCTGACAATAACAAAAGATCATTCTATAGCTCAGTTAAAGTGCTCTTCGAATTAGGGCTGGTAAAGCGTTTTGTTGGGCAAGCGCATATGCGGAACTAATTAGTGATGATTTGACTTCGTTCGTTGAGAATCGCTTTAGCATCGATGTTAAAACATTTGTCTGAATGAGCGAAATAACTGTGAGCACTGAAGAAAATTTTGTCACATTTTGTAATTGTATTTTGGAAAAGGTTTAGATGATTATGACCTATAGTTTCGGTACTCATCTCTCCGTTCAACTGTCTCGCAATGATGTTGGTCAGAAAAGTGCCCTCGAAATGAATTAAAGTGATACCTAGATATGCCGTGTGGAAACAGCTTTCTTCAGCAGTGATCGTCATCTAACTTTTGCGAGGTTCAAATCTGAAGATATTTCCCCTACTTTTGATTGAAATTAAATTTGATTATTCAGCAGTATTTGCGTACCTTGGTGTATAATCTGCAATAACATTTTGAAATTGGTCTTGAATGCTTTACATTCACAGCAACTTAAAATTTCCTTGATCGAAAATGACAACAGATAATAAGAAAATCTCGGAAGCTGTAGAGGGGGCGTTGGTGCAGATTAAAACGAACGCTCCTGAAGAGCATTCCAAGCTCATTGCAGACGGGAAATTGAAAGATGCTATCACTACAGCAGCGAGGGAAGCCGCCGATGAGGAAGTGAAACTCGCTCACGAGTTTGCCTCTCAACCAGAACAAGACATCCGTAAGCGCCTTGAGAAGCATCTGCCCGAAGATCGAATCAGGCTGATTGAAAAGGCGCTCACCATTCCAACATTCCGCATGGAAATAAGCAAGATGGACAATGGCAAACATCTGGTGCAGTTGACAAGAGAAGGAGAGGAGTTCCTACCATCCAGGGAACTGGTAGCGAGTGCTGACATCGTTTGGGCCACGATTCTTCAGTACGCCAGTGTTGTGGTGGAGGCGGTGATGCTTGTCATGCAGGCAGTTGGGATCGGAGTATCTGTAAGCAGCAGCACCATGAAAGCCACCATTGAAGACACCGCGGAAGCAATTAAGAAGTCTTCAGCATTCCAGCAAGCGATACAGAAGTTTGTCAGTTCGTGGAAAGCGGCGGGAGGCAGTGCAACTAACAAGGCTAAAGCCATTTTCTTCCTCCTCAAAGAAACCTACGCAGCTGGATTGTTGTGGACCATCATCAAGAGTTTGTGCAGAGAGATGAAATGGTACGACTGGTTGGAGACCGCAGCGAAGGTGAGCGCCATGATCATAGCAGCCCTTGCCACAGAAGGAGCAGCGCTAATAGCAAAGATTGCTTTGACCGTTTTGGCTGCTGTCGATTTCGCCAGGAAGATCGCTAATCTGGTACAACTTGAAGAAATAAAGAAAAGTCTGTAGGAAGAAAGAGATTATGCAGGTTTCGGCAGTTTGCCAGGGTTCATGACATTTTCAGATCAGAAGATTCAAATCTCCCAAAAATACATTGAAAAAGCAGTGCTAAATTGTTTGGTGATACATAGGAATCGAACATGACAATGTGAAGCTGATTCATTTCGTTAGCAAAGGCACACTTAAAGTTACCAGATTTATGAACTTATAGATGATTTAACTCACTAATATCACAAAATTGATTCAGTCAACAGAACAATTATTATTTTAATTACAGCAGTTAATTTTTGTACTCAGTTATTAATCGTGATCACTTACCAGATCAATATTCAAAATTCTTTTAAATAAATTCGTCGCTTTTCGGATGATCTGTTTATCTTACTCTTCCCTCTTAACATTTTACATCAAACACGACTGAAAACATACTCTGACAAGAATAAACATTGGCAGCTAAAAACGTATGATCTGATTCTCAATTCTTTCGTTATACTCTCACTTTATTTCAAGGTTTATGTAAAATCTGTGAATCAAGCAATGTTTCCTAGAATTAGACATTGAGCCTCCAAATGTAAACATCTCCTGTTGATTGACTTTTTACGCGGCACTCTTAACCCTTAACTCCTACTAGTGACCAAGACAGAACTTCTCCTTACAATATCAATACAATGTCAACCAGATAAGTGATGAGAATAAAGAAAAATATCAATTAGAGGATTACTCGTTGATCAAATACCGAGTTCTCCAAAATAACACCATGAGAACCGTATAGCAATAGTTAGGAGAATTACTAATGAGATCTTGGGATTGAAAGAGTTAGGTCGGAACACGTTCCTATTGACAAGTGTTTTTCCATCTGAAATAACCATTCTACTCTGACCCGTGAGCACAAAGTTCATTGACATGGAGATTATATTTCACTTTTAAAACATACAACTGCGCGCTAGATTAGGGGTTCGAAAAAACACCGAAGCAAAATATTCATTTTCAAAAATATACATTTATATGGGGACTCGATACGCAATCGAGTCACTCACTCAATGGCAATTAGTCGATAGGAATAAGGGGCAGACATCTTCAGTTGGTCACCCGAACTCGTCCGAGCACGAAGCTATATTGGAGTATTAACCGCGCTTAAAACGATAGAGAGGCTTTGTTGCAGTTTATACTAGGCATCGTTGCGTAAAATATCTCCTTCCAACACAATTAGCTTTGCAAAATTCGTTCCTTTGCTACTCCTAAGGAGTAGTTAACCTAGAGATGGATAACTCGCTAAAATGACTTATTTTCAACATAGCAAGCGGTCAGACAACAAGCGATGCACTGTGAAAGTAAGGTGAGGTATTTTTATTGAGAATTTGACAGTATTTTTTTAATTCCTAAGGTCGTAAATATTCCCATACAAACTCTTATATTTTCGCCATGACTCGTATTACGCAAGATGATCATCTCACGGGTGGAGCTTAGGCTGCCTGTGCTTCCAAGTGAACAAAAATGTATCGAGTTCAGGCACAAACCTAATATTGTGAACCGCTTCGACTGCTTATGATCTGATGTACACCAAGAACCGTGATTAAATTCAATTATCTTATGTAAACATTGGCTGGAGCGATCAGACGCGGACGAAAATAATCCTGTGATTATCTGATAAAAGAAAACTTGTAGAATTCACTGCCGCATATCTTCAATTTGAATCATTCCAAGAAACTTGCGGTCACATAAAATGCGTTCTGTGGTGTTTTCGTTCAGAGGCAGAAAATTTAAAGAAACACTATTGGATGCAAGCCAACGCTGTAGACAAAGGTCATTGCGTTACAATGCGAATATTTATTAAGCAACCGTGAGGCGAAACGTGACATCGCGAAATGGAAAATTGTCGAATTTGGCTTGTGCAGGCGGAGAAAGATATGGATTGCAGCGCCTGAATTTGACGAATTTTGCAGAGAGAAATTCGTTTAACACAGGATACTATTATGTGCTGTTTTTTTTAGTAGAAATTATATGCGTTCATCATTCTGCAGAGTTGGATGGCTACCATAATTGTGGTACGCTCCGTGATTGTCCCGAAGCTTGGCTTTTGAGACAAGAGCAACCTTGCATTGCCACATGATCAATAATTACAAGTTCACAACCATGTTTCTTCTCCAGATTAAGTACTTTATGCAAGAGTTGGCCATAGGTATTCTTTGATTATCACAAACCATTCCTCCAATATAAATACAACCATGTTTCTTCTTCAGATTAAGTACTTTATGCACGAGTTAGCATAGATATTCTTTGATTTTTGTTATCATAAGCCATTCCTCCAATATTAATACAACCATGTGATATGAAACTGCAAACACTTAGATTGACTTTAACAGCTTCTAAACCGTTGATACTTCGTCGTCACATGTTATTTTGTTCAATATCAGTGATGTGAAAAGATAGTGATTTATTGTGTGAAGGGGTATTTAGTCGAATTTTGAAAATTTGACAACATCGAAAACTTATTAAGCGCTACAAAGCAGAGCTTTTCCTGACTTTGTCGTGATCGACAAAAACGCTTTGAACCCTAAATTTAAGTTACATTTAAATGGTAAGATCTCGGTACGAGATTATTATACACGTTAAACGTTTCGTAAACGTTACACGATAAACATTACACGTTGATTAAAAGCTACACGTTTAACGTTACATCAAGGGCAGACTAGCACATTATGAGGCCTTTTCAAGCCAAATCGCCATAATTTAACAATTTTATTTGATGGGTTATTCGCAGTCGACTAAATGGTGGAAAAATTTCACATCAAACTTTCTGGTAAAGTAGATCAAACTTCAACAATGTCTTAAAAAAGCACAACAGAGAAAATTTTGCTTAAGATTCGCTTACGGTTTTTGTATCAGTCCATAAATAGACGTGGCAGAGATCGCTATGCATGACAATTGGTGAATATGGACATGCAAATTCTTTGGTGTATGGTTGCATTTCATGTTTGAGAGTTTCGTTCCATTGTCTGGCTCTCAACTCAGTTACAACATTAGGTAGACAGCTGCGAAAGAATTAACTGGTTAAAAAGGATAACACTCTAATACTTTAACAAATTAAATCGACGGAAAAGTAAAAAACAAACTTCATAAGGCCGATGCATAGTTTTTTACGGTTGAGGCTTTTCAGTTACATGTCTTACTTAACCTGAAATGTGCGTGTTTTTGGGAGACATTTTCATGTTACCAGTTTGTTTACTTCCTTTGTACACGTATGCACTTACCTTAAGATCGATCTGAACAGTCGTTGAGGATATTTTCGACTGCCATCGAACTAGAAACGGTCAGAAAGGAACTTATAATTTCTGTGCTGTTCGAAGCTGACCAATATCGAAGCTCGGCTAGACACCGCGAGAAAACACGGATATGGAGTTGAAAGCAATCGCATTAATTGGAATCGTTTTCTTGGTGAGTGGGTTTTTTACTGACTTTTTCATCATATGTCGAGGCTTAGTCGTGTAAACCGATATTTTTAACATTGTTATTTTGGACAAAACCGGATCTAGTTCAAAACTAATTTACAACCAGGAAAAAATTTAGTAGATACTGACGCGTAGAAGCTCCCAAAGCTGTCTAGGCCTTTCACGTGAATCAAGTTTTGAAACCGAACAGCCTCGGCTCTTGGGTTCGCGCCCTAATACTCATTACTTGGTTCTCGAAATCAAAGGCATAAAAACAATTAAAACCGGATTAATTAAAATAAAAGCAAGAGAAAATTCTCAAGCAAGGGTAGCATATCGCGAAAATGATGTTTAGTTGTTGCGGACT
This sequence comes from Pocillopora verrucosa, assembly GCF_036669915.1. Taxonomy (NCBI): domain Eukaryota; kingdom Metazoa; phylum Cnidaria; class Anthozoa; order Scleractinia; family Pocilloporidae; genus Pocillopora; species Pocillopora verrucosa. The sequence continues at coordinate 1,851,370 of NC_089316.1, read as the reverse complement.
AACTTCAAAGTTTGTTTATAAAATATAGCTGACCATAAGAACTATACATTTGAAAATTTCTTACTGCTACACTTGAGTTCCTAACAATGGTCGTATGCATCTGTTCGAAAGAGTTTCCAAACTCAGAAATAGGAAAATTTAATCTGTGTGGACTTCATGACGAATTTGGTATAAATGGTTGATTACCCGCGGTATTTTGTTTTCTGGGCACTTACAGAAGCAAACAACAAGAACCCGCTACATTCGTCAGGATGCAAGGTAGGAAGATTTAGTCATTTCATTCCCTAAAATCGCGCAGCAAAGATCACAATGCATTAAGGCATTAATTAGAAAATAAAAGAATGAAAATTATTAATTTTATGAAGTTTGAAATTCTGATTTGGAGCACAGAATGCTTTAATAGTTAATCTAATTTAAGATTCATTCAGTTTGGTTTACTAACCTGCGAACGAAAGAAAAACCCAAAGAAATCCCACTTTCTCCGCTGTTAAGGACTAACTGAGAATGACCGGAGTTGTGTTGTGTGTCAGGTAAACTTGATTAATTTTTTCAGTCAAACGGAAAAGTAACATATTAAGCCTGCTTCCTGATTCAGGCAAAGAAAATCAGGAAAAGGTACACATCAGAAGAAGGCAACGTGAGCCCAAAGTAAACAAGGCCTCAAACGCGTGAAAACCGTAATTCATGCGAGTAAGTCGGGATTTGCTGCAGAGATCTTTGATTTTGCATCTCATTGATTAAAAGGGTGACGCAATCGCTCAGCACCAGTCACAAAAGTGCGCTGTTAATGAGAGTTCCGGATTATTTTCCATTCTCACTGAGGGTTAAGGAGTGGAAACTAAAACTTTTAACATGCCTTCCCACCTAATTTAGTATTAATTTGCATTTCTAAGTCTTAAGATTTCCCAATCTCGCCATGGATGGTCTCTATGGAAACCTTCGTTCACTCTCCCCCTTCGTAAGTTGTTTTTCAGCCCGACCCTTCAATCCCATTGGTTTTTTTTTTTTTTTTTTTTTTTTATGACTGCTGACCACGCTAATTTTATTCCGCTGACTTTCAGGGAGATTCTTGTCCGAAACCAAAGGATTACTTTCAAGACAACAAGAAATTTCGTCCCACCTCCTGCCTTGATTATTTGCTGAAGGGCGCATCCGCTTGTGGAATGTACCGCCTCTACGACTCTTCCGGCAACAGTTTCCCAGCATACTGTGACTTCAAGTCCGAGCCTGGTTTTGCATGGACCCTGGTGATGTCCTGGGCTAATAAAAATCGTGGCTGGTCTGCCTTGCGGAGTACTCCCTTCAAGGTAAACGCTCCTGTCAACGAGAATTCCCTTATCTGGAATATGTATCGCCTGAGTCTGACTCGAATGAGGTCCCTACAAGCCCACTCCACTCACTGGCGAGCAACTTGCAGCTACCCGACCCATGGCATCGATTTTACAGACTATATCCGCGGTAACTTCAAGGACTTTAATATTGTCGACTTTATTGGGTCTGGTCAGTGCAAGAAGGTGGAGTTCGTGAATATCCGTGGGCACAGTGGCTTGCACCTCACCGTACGCTTTTGGCAAGTGGCTAAAAGCTACCTTTTGCATACGGACAGCAGTTCTTCCGGCTGTAACTTCAACGCGAGGTCCGGCTCAGTGTCAAGTGAAGATAACTTTGGTTATCATTATACCATCAACCCCAAGTTCCGTTGCACAGCGGGGGATTTTTCCACCACCCAGTGGTGGTTTGGAGCACATCTGTGAGCTACATGTCCAATGGTCTTTTAGACGACACAAGACAAGGATCTCAACACTCATGTAATCAGTTGATCATGAACTAGATTTAGCAAAAACGATGTAACCATTTGAAAACTCTTCAATAAAGATTGAGATCCAAAAGAAAAAGAAATCATCTTCTTTACGTGAAGTTTCTATCAAGTTTTGCGTCCGAGAGGTTGAGATTTAAGACTAAAAAGTTTGGCGTCCTTGTGGCTTAAATGGCAAAAATCCTACTGCAGGATTAACCGTTAGCCGTAAAAAGGCAAAAGAAAAAAATTAGCTGTTATGCGTTAAAGTTGACAAACTTTTAACCGGTAGTCGTAAAAAAGTTAAGCGTAAAAATATTTCTTTTAACTGCAACGAAAAGAAATGAACAGTTAGCCGTTAAAGTCATCATCCCATTGAGACCCTTAACTGTTCCCGTAGAAAATACTCAGTTCTCTTCTGGTGATAGCCATGCCAAACTCGCAGCGATTGGCTGACAGCACCTTCATTAATTCCAATTCCAAACAATGGTGAAGGTTTAAGTTTAATGCATACTATTAGCATAGGTCCGAATACCTACGCAAAAATTTCTGAGCAATTTCATAAACATGCAAACTTACATGGCGGGTAAATGGCGATGTATCACTTTGGATTCAATATTCAATTTGTAAAATTAGTATTTTACTCCATGCACAATAAATGATCGAGAATATGAGTCCTTCGGTTTCATCGTTATACTGATGCATGATCCGCTAACTGAGAAGGTTAGCTCAAAGCTGTTTCATGAACACAGGCGAAGAGTTGTTTTCTGTGTGTCTTCTCTTTATAGAAAACAAAGGAACCCTAGGCCAGCCCTTTCGATGCATAAAGAACAAGTGTGCCCGGCTTTCCAGGGAGACAATTGCGAAAAGAGCGGGAATCTGAGAAGTCAAGATTCGAGTACGTAATTCGATAAATGAAAGGTATAAATCGCGTGCAAAATTCTATTTTCAACACACGATTTCAACAAAAGGCGAAAAAAATTAATACGTTCAACTTGGCAATTTAGTGGCATAAAGCCACCCACCTACCCGTATCATTTATTTACCTAGTTAAGTCGTTTAGAGAAGTTTAATGAAGTGTTGAGCGACGGATAAAGGAATTCCTCTGATTGTGAAGATGAAAACAGAGGTAAAACGCTGACCAGAAAAAAGGAGAACGAACCAAGCAACCCGCCTACCCGTATAATCTTTTATCTTTTCTTGATCTCGATTACATGATAGATGGGGTGACCCGCGTGGACGGGTTACCCGGTCGGCCGGGTAGGGTAGCACTGTCAACAATTGTATACGTCTTAAGGTGGGGTAACCTGCCTAGGTAGGTTGCTCGGTCTGATGGGTGGGGTACCCCTGCCAGCCGGGATCACAATTTGCCATGTAAACGTCTCAACGTGGGGTAACCCACCTAAACGGTTATTATCGATAATTTTACAATTTCAAGTGCGACAACAATCTTAAAACATTTCACCTCGGGATCCCAGGATTGTAAGATTGTATGTAAACGCGAGCTATTTTTACAACCATGGTTAGGCGGGTTACCTCACTTACCTGGGGTCTCCCACCTCCATGTAAACAGGCCCTTAACATATCATCTTTCTTCATTGTGCCATCTAGTACTTAGGTTAGTTCGATCAGATAATTTTACTCAACTCCCATTGGATATATATGAAGCGATCAAAAACCAGCTTTCCTTTTTTCAGTCGGACGATTTTCACGCATATACTGACCATAAGGTTGTAGTTTGGCAATCAAAACTATTTTCTTTCTTCAATTTATTAACTCCACAAAAGGTTCTTATTATAAATTGTTTCAAGATAACATGAAAAGTTTGTTACCATCGTTTTGCTTTCAGAGCAGTTTTATTAACTGCTTTGTGATAAAATCCATTGTGAGGCTACATTGATGTGCCATGATTGTTTGGTTTTTTTAATTGTGATGTTTGGATTAATAAACAGAATCACGGAGCGATGTGCAGATGCTATTTAGTAAACTGCCTTCTACGCTGTAAAATAATTTTTGAATCTTGCAAAACAGTTTATTGTTTTTAATCTGTTTAATTTTTTAAAGCATCTACTTATTAACATCTGTCAATACTATTTTCTAAATCAGAGCTACAGGATCACAACAATAAGATGATGAAGCCAATGGCTTATCCGTTTCTGCAAGAGCCTTTAGTAGGATGGGCTAGAGATGAGCTCCGAACCACCATTGTGTGGTGGAGAACTTTCTCTTGGTGCAACGGAACTTAGGGTTGATAACAGAATAGAACCCAAAGTTGTCTTCAGACAGCACCGAGCCAGCCCTTGGGTCAAAATCGCAGCCGTCACTAGCGCTGTCGATATGCAAGGTGAAAGTGTCGTTAACCTGCCAGAAGCGTGCTGTAAGATGAGTGCCAATATGTCCCCGGATGTTCACGTGTTCCACCTTCTTGCACACTCCAGACCCAATGAAGTTAACAATGTCGAAGTCCTTAAAGTTACCACGGACGTAGTCTGTGAAATCGACACCATGGCTTGGGTAGTTGCAGGTTGCTCGCCAGTGAGTTGAGTGGGCTGCAAGGGACCTTATTCGCTTCAGACTCTGGCGGTACATATACCAGTTATGAGAATTCTCGTTGATTGGAGCGTCGTACTTGAAAGGAGTTTGTCTGAACTCAGGAAGCCCACGATTGATGTTAGCCCAGGACATCACCAGGGTCCATGCTGTACCTGGCTCAGACTTGAAGTCGCAGTAGGCGGGATAACTGTTGCCATGCTCGTCGAAAAGCCGGTAAATGCCACATGTCGATTTGCCTGGTGCATAGTAATCAACGCACGACTTAGGGCGAAATGGTTTCTGATAAACATCAGGCATCGGCTTGGGACAGTGATTTCCCTGGTAATAGACAGAAATTGAATGGAATAATTTCAAAGCCGAGCTTTCTTATTACCTTTATGAACTTGACGCTTTCGATCGCGAAATTGCTGATATTAGAAATATGCAGGCACCTGTCACATTTAAACTTCGTGCTCAGTAGCCTGGCTCACCGTGGAGCCTCTGTAGTTCAGAGGTACATCCACGGATGGCGGAATCAGAAGCTCTCGCTTCTCGCTTCTCCCGTGACAAGATACAAGATATCTATCTTTCAACCGGAAGTGAACTAAAAATTTAAATTTGGCTCTTTGACGTCCACCTTTATGCAGGTACAGTGTATACCTCAGTTTAGGTATTTATTATTTAATCCAGGGAGACTATTACAAATTAACAACCCAAATTCTGGTGTGTTATTCTGTCAAGATTTAATTCTTTTTTACTTTATAATTTTAACAGTTTCAAACCTGTGATAACTTGCGTAAATGCGAAAAAAAGAACTCAGTCTAGCTCTAAAAAATCCTTCATTCCCTAAGTTCATTAATGTGTAACCTCTTCTCACTGTAGCAAAACACCATTCTACAGGCGATCAAAGCAAACTTGATACAATAACAGATTCTCTCAGCTAATTTAGAAGGAGGTCTTCCAATTCGTGCGGATAATTACCAATCGTTGAGACCTCTAATTGAAAGGGGATGATGATAAAGAGAGATTTCTTTGGATAACAGAAAGATTTACATATCAGAATTTCCCACCTTACACTCCACTGAATGTTCGTCTATATGATGATCACCCCTGACCTAAAAGACCAACAAAATTTAAACGAAACTTTAAGCGCGTAAGTCGAGTGACTATCCTCACGAAGGCTGTGCTCTAGATATTACCTGAGCAAAGTAAATTACCTTCAGTAGCATCATAATTCTGAAATTTTCATGCTTTGTCACAGATCAGAAATGCTTGAAAAGCTTCCCTTCAGCGAATTAAGTGCGGTCAGAGATTTAGCTTAACTTTCTTAAGTTACTAAAGCCTACATTCATGCCACTTCCGCTGCTCTGCGATTACGTTTACGAAATGGAAAGATGAAATAAATATGGAACGTAAGAAAAATACTTGTTGTCTGAATCCAGTTGAGGAGAATGGAAATGAAAGAAACTTACTGGAAAAATAACAGCAAAGAGGCAAAGTATCACTGCAGAGGAACTTGGCGACAACATATCGAGTTGTGGTTTTCCTTGTGAACTTCTTTAGAATGGTTCGAACTCTTGACCTCTTTACCAATTTTATGAAGAATACCTTGAGAAAATGACAGCTGCACTTCTTTGAAATCAATGTGTTTTATCTCAACCCAAGTTTGACGTTATCGGCCATTACCGCGTGGCTGTTTTCGTGGATCACCTTCTAATTTCCCCTGATAATAGGCTATGGTTGACTCAGCTGATATCTTGTAAAGTTAGTTCCCACTTAAAATGTTTGTTCAAAACTCCATCATGTTTACTATATCTAATGGAAAAGTCACCAAAGGTCAACCTGATGGCCACGTATTCACATCAAATGAAAAAATGACAAAGACAAAGACAAAGTTAAAGGCAAATGTTTTCTGGCAGAAATTATAGGTTAGCTGATATCAAACTCCTTTCAGAGTGCACTTAATATTTGACACAAGAAAAGGAGGAGAAAACGCGCTCAAAAATGGCAAAAAAGAGTATTTAGAAAATCTAAGACGGTAGTATCCAGTATCTTGGATTGTATTTGGGGCGTTGTGCAGCAACAAGGCGGAGGACGGAGGGGGAAAGGAAGTAAAAGGGACCAAATCAATCGATATAAAAAAATATTGAATTGATCTTGGCCTTGATGGTGGTTTCGCAGGTATGAGGGTCTTACAACAGTAAAGTTGGCTCCTAAATACACCCTAAGGTTGCAAAGTGGTCGATAATGAGCCTTTCCTTTTACTTCCTTTGACTTACTAACAACATCTTGCAATAAAACTCGACAGGAAAAAAAAAATGTTTGCCGGTTCACAATATATGAGATGGGCGTGACAATGACAATAAATAGCAAGTTTAATACAAGAAAATTCGTTTCCCTAGCCACTCCTCGCGATGCCTCGCTTTCCCAGCCAGTTACTCAAGTTTTGTTTTGTAGTATAGGCGGCAAAAGATCGAGAATTAGATTTTCAATATACGTATTTCTGCATTCTTCTCTTTCTGAAATGTATCAAGTAGTGTATTATTGAAGGCGTCAAGTCTTTTCCAGCTGACATATTATTTGTTCTTGCGTTAATGGATTAGAAACTTCACCCAAAGGAATGAGTTGTTTACAAAACTGAGATATATCGATATAACGTCAAATCCTCTCCTCAGTGATATTTGCTTAGCTGTCTAAGGCCTTGAATCAAACGTTGAAAAATGCCAAAACATTTCCATATGAATCTTAAGAATAAAATCGGAAGAAATCCAAGGACTCATCGTACAAGTGAGGAGGTTTGAAGTATATCAGCTAAATTCACGAACATCGATTATCTTTATTAATCAAGAGAATTAGAGCTACAAATTAATAGCAATTTGCATGATCGTGCCTTAATGTTTAAACATTGTCAAATTCGGGTTTGACAAAATACAAACCACTTAGAGTAGTGCAGCTGACGCTTCTCAAGGTATCAAGCATAACTTAATAATAAGCCACTAGCCTCTATAAAGACTCTAATCATTCTAGTAAGCCACAAAGCGAGCAAGTCAACATGTGGTCACCACGTTCTTATATCGTTATCCTGTGTCTCTTTGCTGTTGCTCTACCAGTAAGTTTCTTTCATTCTCTTTTCTTAATCTATTGATAACTCTGTAGCTTTTCCATCAGATTTAGGCCAAAGAGCAAACCTGATGTCTCCAAAAAAATCTCCGTACCCTCAGAGGATTCAAATCTCAGATCTTGGGATCTCGTGGCTCCATAGGAGCACCACAAAATTCGTTTTTTGTGTTAAGTCAAACACTAGGTTATCTGTGATAAGCCTCCTGAATGCTGATCACTTGATGATCTTTTGAAAATCAAAGAATGGAATTTTTATTGTATTGAAAATAAGCTTCAGTTTTAAGAAGAATGCATGTACACATGCCATGTAGAGATGTGGGCATTAACGAGATGAATCAATGCATGGTCTAAAATCAGTTCACTTCTTTCCCCTACTTTCCTCATGATCCTTAACTTTTTCTCTACATCCTTAACTAAATAGTGTGGTTTTATCTTGTATCAAACTTATCGAAGTGGCTAAAGCCGAGCAAAATAATCAAGATCGTTTGACCTGCGAATGGACAGCATTCTAAAGCCGAAATTTATTTCACGTTTTTCACTTAATCTAATTTGCTTTTTTGCCAAAATGGATCCTTCTTTTGGATTTTTAATTACTTTCAACGTTAACGGATTTTTTTAAAAATTATTTTCCTTAGGTTTTTCTGGAGGCAACTGATCATAAAAAAGAAAAACGTTCTGTGGAATGTAAGGTGCGATATTTAAAGATATGCATTTAAATAACATCGATCTACCAAAGTAGACTAATTTATTTCGTACTGGTTCAACCCCCAGGGTTTCAGTCATCATAAAGTGTTTTTCTTATTATTGCTATGCATTTCTTTGTAAGCTAATAAGTTTGTTGTACTATTGGGGTTAACCAGCCTCAGTCAATCGCGCAAACGGAGGCACCAAGAGTCTGATCAGGAACTTTTATTCACTCTCTGAATATATATCTGTCTCTTTAATTCAGCCCGTTGAGTACATGCTTCTAAATATCCATCAGTAGGCATATTTGGGCTTACGGGAAAACTGAGATTGGCAGAGTAATCATAGAACGCTGACCCAGACAATTTCACGAGAATTTCCAAATGAACAACAACGTACTTGAAAAACAACTAATCTTCGGGAATTAAAACTAAAACAAACTTCCCGTGGAGGAATCTCAGCGAGGTCGGGGACAAACCCAAACACGACTAGCGATGACGATTATCGTACGAGAATTCAGCCCTATTATATTACAACAGTCAATGACACATTACTCAAAAGGTAAAAATAAAAATGTGATCTTGCAGCACCGATAACAAACCAAGGCTCACAAGACTCACATAAGGATTTCAAGTTAATCTAACAGGCCTTAACAATTCCCAAACACTTAATGAAAACATTCCTAATTTTAATAGTTTCCAAACACTTCTAAATTGAGTAGTTCATAACAGTGCATCTGTTTTTTGTTCTCAGGAGAAGTAATGCACAATAGGTTTGGGAGATTAAAAGTTACCGGTCGAGCTTTATTTGTTATTTATGGTTCATTTTCGTAAACTTGAGACCCATGAGAATTACATCACTGGTGCAAAATATATCTCCGAGTCTCCTGTTTTGGCGAGAAAAGAACAAAAATTAGAGTTATGCGTTTCTATGAGCTCAGAAAAAAATACGACACTCCTGCCTATTTTCCTGCATACAGGTCGACACCTCTTATGGATTCGTATTTCCAAGAAAAAAACCCCCACGTGTTCGTATTGTCTGCTGGGCCTAGGAGCATTTCTTTTAGTCCATATTATGTGGAAAATCGTAAAATGTAATATTTCTTGAGATGTTTCGATCTATTTTTAGGGAGATAATTGCCCAAAGTCAAACACTGTCGAACTCAACCCATTTCGCCCTAAGTCCTGCGTTGAGTATTATGTTCCTGGTAAGACAACGTGTGGTATTTACCGGCTCTTTGACGACTATGGCAATAGCTTTCCAGCCTACTGTGACTTCACGTCCGAGCCTGGCACTGCGTGGACCCTAGTTATGTCCTACAACCAGAAGAATAGGGGTTTACCCCAGTTCTCCAAGACTCCGTTTAAGTTTGACGCTCCAGTCAACGAAAATTCCCAAAACTGGAATGTCTACCGCTTGGGTCTGTCTCGCATTAGGTCCCTTGCAGCCCACTCCACTCATTGGCGAGCAACCTGCAGCTATCCAAGCCATGGTGTCGATTTTACAGACTACGTTCGTGGTAACTTTAAGGATTTCAACGTTGTCGACTTTCTTGGAAACGGTGAGTGTAAGGAGGTGGAATACGTTAACATACGCGGGCACCGTGGTGTACATCTGACAGCCAAATTCTGGCAGGCAGAAAACACTTTTTCCTTACACATCGACAGCAGTGCTGCCGGCTGCGAATTTAACCCGACAGCTGGCGCAGTAGTAAGTGAAGACAACTTCGGGTTCTATGGAGCCATCAACCACAAGTTCCGCTGCACTCGAGGAGAAGGTTCAACTACTCAGTGGTGGTTCGGTTCCCATCTGTAGGCATCTTCTCAGAGGATTCCAACCGAAAGAGAGAGCTATGGCTCTCATCGTTCAAGTTATGTGATCTTTTAACACTGATTTAGCATTGAGAGATTCTTGAATAAACAGTTAAATGTATGAAAACCGTTTTGGCAAGTCTTATTGTCGATTGCTCACACATCACAAGGACTGAGATATGCAAGCCAACTTATTATTATTCAAATCCTTACCGAATTATACTTTTCAATGTTTGCATGACTTACCCCACTCTCCTTTGCCTACGAATTCAATTCCCATATTCCATCTCAACACTACTAGACTCAAATCGAACCGCGTTGATTTCTCTCTTCTGACATTCTCGGTAAAAATTTAAAGCTCGCATCCGCGGGGGTGATGTACTTTTGTACTTGGCTTTCTCACGGTGGAAAATAGAAGTTAACAACATCTCGAGGTATCAAATGAGGGGTCTCGATTGAATCGAAAATAGGTGAATACAAGTCGAATGATGAGTTAGATAGAATTGAATGAAGCAACAATTATACGAAAAAGATATTGAGAGGCAGAACGCTGTTACTATTTAAAAATAAAGAAGCTATCCTTAAATTTGAGTTGCACGCAAATAATGAGAGACACAATGATTTCGTTGTCAACACATATACTCTGATTGTGTGGAGTTGTTGTATAAGGAGTCAAAAAACATGAAACTAGATTTTGTTTCGTACAATTCGGTTGAATTGTACCGAATTTACAGCCTGCATTATTTTTTTATGAAATTTATAATTACGAAATGAAAATTTATCATGTTTTAGATTATGAATATCAATAACAAAAAGCGACACGTTTTGTGCCACGTAATTGCCGGTGTAGATTAAAGAAACAATTGGACAAGAGTCTGGTTCCGTTGCGGTGATGTGGTATTCTGGTTTGCAAGAATTGTGTCATTCAGTGACATATATATCCTGACGCAATGGCTATTGAATTCCATTATTGTAGGACTGAATCTTTTCTTCCTTTTTGTAATTTTTAAAGCTAATTCTAGTTTGTTGAGTAACCATTCAAGTTACGTGTTATTACGTCGTGTTTCCCGTTTTAAATTAGGCTCAGAATACCTTACCCTAAAAACTTCCGGTAAGGCTGTCATAAAAGGAAGAAACACACTCCTTGCTCTCGTATTAAGAAAAGAACAGAGAGTAGGTTATTCATTTCGCATTCGTCCAGCAATCTTAAGCGAGCATAAGTTGTTTTTTGTAAACGCATCTTTATGCCGGCAGTTGGATATGCATTTCAACAGCAGCCAGAACTCGTCCACTTTTGTCAAATCTGATACAGTGTTTGTCTGTGCGTATGCACCAGAACTGACATGGAACCTCAACGACAGGACTTTTCCTTGGATTTTATTAAGTATCACATTTGTTGCTTCCCCTGCTACAGTAGCCTTGAACATTGTAGTCGTCACGGCCATAATGAAAATGAAAGAGCTTCAAACGAACTCAAACCTTTTATTGTGCAGCTTAGCGATCGCTGGTCTCCTTGTGGGTACAGTGAATATGTCCTTATCTGTCGCTATTTGCTTCTTAATGGTCAAGCAAGTTTGGTCTCAGCGGATTTGCTTATTGGACATTCTTAACGTCTACTCAATGTACTGTTTTTCTATGTCATCTTTGTTTCACCTGACAGTGATTAGCTGGGAAAGGTATGTTGCAGTGGTAAAATGGATTGAATACAAGACGATTGTAAGTAGACGCCTCATTGAAATTATGAAGGTAGCCGTCTGGCTTGCAGCCTTATGTTTAACAATTCCAGCCCTCCTGATGGAAATTCTTGGCTTGGCTGAGAAGATCTCACAAACCCTCTACATTATCTGGTGCGTCGTCGGAACAATTGCCATTGTAGCAATCGTCTATTTTTTATGCTATGGTTTGCATTGGATTTCGAAGGCGCAAAGTGAGCGAAATCAGCCGAGTTACTGATATATTAAAGGTAAAACTTGAATCTAAGCTTGCCAAGACCTCTGCCATTTTAACTGGATCCCTATGCCTGTCATTTTTTCCTGCTATTGCAAATGTTCATGGTAGGAGAAGCTTTCCCTATCCTGCGTTCAAGTTCAGCTTTCCTCCTGTGGGAATTACTTATGCAGTTGAATTCCCTGGCGAATCCTTTACTGTATTGCTACAGAAATTCTCGTGTTAGGAATGGTGTGAAGAAACTGTTCCGAAGAAATGCGTTACCAGCCCAGCAAGAAATAAATAACGTGCGATTCGTTTAAGCCAAACTTAAAAGGCTCTATGCTTTAAAGGAAATTCACCAGAGTTCCAATCTACATGCAAACCTACTCGCTTTCCAAGATCTGCGTCTTGCGAACTTGCTGTCGTAACAGCACATGATAGCCATTTGGAGAGATATCTCATGACGTTTACGAGATGCATGTCAGAATCCGCCCTAGAGAAAAAAAGAGGAGGCAACTTTGTAGAACATCGACTAAATTCGTTCAAGAGCATGAAAACCACTGCATCAGTAGAGGTTGTAGTTTTCGGTAAAAAGAGAAAACTTGAGCGGCCAAAACAGGAAATTAAACCCTGTAACTCATCAAAAGTAAGATCAAACTCTTGTGATGCTTCCGTTAATCTCATAAAAATTTCCAAGCAATTACCTGACACAAAGACTAGGCGTTTTCTCAGGTGCCAAGAGGCGTCATCTTCTCCGTTATGGTAGAGACCCTCGATAGCGGACATGTGAGAACCGCAATGAGCGTAACTGAGAGGCCAAATTACGATTAAGAAACATATATTAACCAAGCTTAGTAGAGTATGAGCCGGTGAAGTCTTGTAAGTTTTTTTTTTCCAAAGCATTCGCCTGCTAGGGGTACCGGCCTCTCTCAAGCAAGTATAAATATACTTTTAGTCACACTTAAAAGATTTTCCATTTACTTTATTATAAGAGCGAACAGAGATTGCTCTTCGAATAGCTCTTCATCCCCAGGGCCTCATTTAAATTTTCATTGATCTTTTACCGTGCCCTCTGATAAAAAATAAAAAGATATAATAGTTTTGGTCAATAAAGGGTTCTAGTTTTTTCAGCTTTTATTTGTAAGACCTTCTGATTAACATTAACAACCGTGAAAACCTTTCGTGTTGCCGGGTCCAGGGCCCCGTTTCTCGAAGGTCCCAACTTTTCATTCCAGGTGTGGGTTTTCACAAAGGTTTTGAAATGATCTAAAAAACTATCAGCCTCAAAGAAATCAAATGGACTGGCTAGGGAGCCACAAACTGCATTTTGTCTATTCTTTTAAATTTTAATTTTAAAAGATGATTCCATGCCTGTCAAGTTACCGGGACTTTCGAAAAAAATGCGAAGTCCCAATACCTTGATCGTAAGGAAGTCTGACTCACAAAGTAACACGATAAAAACTCCGAGTAATTTCCTGTGGTTTCCACGAGGGGCTATTACTTTGGTGTGAAGGAAGGCAGACACTTAACGTTCAACAATAGAAAGGAAAAAGACAAAAGAACCTGGAAAATAATGCAAAACAATAAGTTTGAGGTCGGTCTTCTACTGTGACGTGTTCCCCTGTCTTCCTACACCAAGGCGGAGCTGTTGCCGTCAATGAAGAGTAAAGAATGATGACACAATGCAAGTTTAGGATAATTTACACTACTAATTAACGCCAAAAAAAAATCATGCGATTTTTTGTTTCAAGAGTGGTAAAACTTTGGTGGCGGCGAACGGAGCCATCCGGAGAGAACGGTGAGGCTAGAAGGAAGCTTAAAATAATTGCAAGGAAATGGATTATTGGCGCTACACGGTGGGATAACTATCGTCCTTACATCAGGCAGATCGTGGGGCCTATAAGCGAAGGCTACTAATGACATTCAGATGCGAGGAAAATCTATTTCATTCGATTGTTAAAAGGAGGTTATAAATGGGACAGATGTTTTACACTTAAAAAATTGAATCTCAAAACAATGTTTTGATCACCATTCCAAATTTTTTGAAGCTCTGTCCTTCTAATATTTTTAATCGCATAATACTTGGTAAAGAACCTTTCTCCTGATCCTGCCCAGTTTTTAATTTACCGCACCGAGTAGTTTCCAACCAGTTGAAGCCGCTTTACACATTTATCTAAATCTAATTTCACGATTTCCCTGTACTTTGGATAGCAAGTTGTTAAGGATTTTTTCTCCTCATCCTGGTTAGATCTTGAATTCATTGTTAGGAAAATTAAGGGCCCTTTTTTGAAAAACCCTGCGTTATGTGTTCACTCCAATTTCTTTTCAAGATATTCCCGTTCCCCTATCTTAGAAAAGTGTATGTTAAAGAACTGAATTTATTTTTTCCTCATAGTCAGTAGTTGGTACTTCTCTCTTTTCAAGTCAAAACTCGTTGACTTGAACTTTGTAATTTAAAAATTACTTGTTATAAAAATTTTTCCTTATTTCTAACGAAATTTTTTTCTTATTTTCTCTATCTTACGTAGTATTTACGATTTTGTTTACGTTTTCAAGGGCCTTTTTGAAGCTCGCTAACAATGCCAAATAGCCCAAAGGCTTGACTTGAATCGCATGATGATTATCGTCCGTCCCTTTTCAGCAGACTGGGTCAAAACGAGCGTAAACTGGAGTTGACCTTTTTCTTGTCACCACTTGATGATCAAACGAACCCTCATGGACTTATTTAAAACTATTTTTAATCCATTAAAGCTGCAAGAGTGTATCCAATTTTCAGCTTACCCTAAGTATTGTAAGCCGCCATTAGACGATAATGCTCATCTGACAATTTTGCATATTTTCAAGGTATAAAATTTCAAAGAAACGCAATTTTATCACAGTAATTAAAGATGATGAATTATTCAAAAAAGTGCATGTTAATGCTGAGAAAATTGTTCATGTCCGTGGAAATTTGAAAAAATAAGGTACTATAAATGTAAGCTTGAAGAAGTATAACTTTCTATAGCCTGTAACTGCAACTTTCAATACAAAGCACGAGGAGAGTTGAAGAGGATCCACGGTTTCCTTACAATAGTCAAAGTTTTTGGCTGGTAATGGTTTAAGTCCATCCTCCCCAAAAACGAATGAAATTCCTTAATTTGGACGCGTCGTTAGTTACATCTGTTCATTGACATGACTTTGTAGACATGAATAAGTTCCCTTTATGCCAGAGCTTCTTTAGTTTAAAGCAGGCTCCACCGAAGTTTTTTTTTACATTATGGTAATAGGTTCCAGTTAGTCGAATTCAGTCTGTAACTCATGCGAAGAATCAAAGCACTATCGACAACCGTGAAGCAGGAACCTAGATTTGTTAATCAGTCTGTCGCGGATTTTGCTATCAGATGCGGGGGCCAATTACGAGTAAAATACATAGACGGGGCCTGTTTGTATCTAAAACGGACAAATTGACGCCGATCCTTGTGGTTTAGAACTTTGTTATAGCTTCATTAGTTTTCGTTGCCTTTGTAGACAGTCTAACAGCACCTGGTGTTCCTGGAGTCAATCGTGAGTCACTACACTAGTGCTTCTTCAAGCTATGTCATTATATTTTCAAATCATCGTCTTTTGTCAACTGTGTATATTTGCCTTTGACCAGTTCCCAGTGCATACTGCATCCTTCTACCGAAAAAATGCGATGCAGAATATCTTATTGGATGATTTTGATGGGACATTTCAACATGATGTCAGTGTTTTGCACAGCTTTGAATCGTAAGAAATTTTAATTTTTTTCATTCTTTTAATTGGGAAGTATACATGCTGACTTGTATGTGCTGTAATGCTGCGATTTTAGAGGAGAGCAATTTTGGCACCACTCTGAGGAAACTATTCTAATTACTCTAAATCAAATCGTTGGTCATCAGGCTAAGAACGGAAAAGGAACCCAATTAAATTTTTCCAGTCCGATTTACACTCGGCCTTTTTTATGTATGTCAAACATTTCACCTGTTTGAGAGAGCTGATGAGGTTTGATTAAGTTTGATCCCAAATCTAGATTTTTCCGGTAGGATACACTTTAGATTAAAAGTGAGCAAAATAACTTTCTCTGGAATGAGCGACTTGAGCTGTAAATTAATGAACCTGACATTAGATTCCAGCTCATGCCAGTTCCATTATGTTCTTCTAACTAACAATCTTGTTGCTTCGGAGTGGCATTGTTGAATTGCCGTTCAATCGATTCCTCCAGACGAAAACAGTTTTCACTTTCGTGCTCGTTTTCGCTTGTTCAATAGAGATGTTCAACAACTTCGAGATTTTAATTCAGGGATTAAATTAGCGCGGCCGCTTTGATTCTTCTTTGTCATCATAGTGTTGCGAAAATTGCAGACATGACCAATATGTATTAGACATTAGCTCCGGATCACATTTCCTCTTAAAAGGGAGATGTTTCTGAGAGCACGAAGGAACTAGTTTCTTCGAAATATATCGACAATTTAGTTTTCGCTCGAAGAAATTGCATAGCGAAATCTTTCTTGAATTGTTTCCTGTTAGCAGTTTATTAGCTACAGAGGCCAATCCCAGCCCCCCCCCCCCAAAAAAAAGAAAAAAATTCAAGATTTGCCTCAAGGCAAGATGTATTCTTTCCCCAATTATGACGGGATGGATTGAGAACAATCAGTTTATCAGCCATAAGGGCCAATTTTAACAAATCGACAGTGGTTTTAGCGTGGTCTGGACTCTTATTGACAACCGTAATATTCGTCATCACAGTCTTCAAAATTTGTGGCGGACTCACGAGGCACAATCGAGTACGTCCGCGACATTTTGACCATTGTAATGACGAATATCGTTGTTGATAAGAGTACAGACACGCTAAACCACTGACGATTTATTAATGTTAACTTCTGTCTTAATCTTTACCAAGATTATTGCAGGGTCATCAAATGGATAGATCACGTGGAAGGAGAAGCTCTGTATGGCCACGTGATTACCACACTGAATGTACCAGACGAGTTCGTTTGCCGCTTGCAGTGCTACTTTAACTACTCATGCGTTTCATACAACTTTGGAATAAATGAGACTGTTACCGACAACGTATGCGAACTCAACAACTCCACTGACAAAACACAACTTAAGATGAAAGAAAAGTTTGTGTATCGAGGATCTGAGGTTAGGAAATATTTATCATAATAGAAAGTCTTGTTTGTATTAATGTTTTAGTTTGTAATATTGTAAAAAGATGTCTTAATAGTTTTATTTTATGTGCTGAATTTTTTCACACTGTTAACAGCGCGCGCAGCGAAGCTCCATACTCATCAGAAATTGTAATAATAATAGTAATGATAACCCATCAAGCCGTGAAATTTGGTAAATCACGTGGCCGTGTTAGTTTCTTTTCATTTAGTGGGGTCGAATATTACGATAACACAATTCATTTCTTTACTATCACTTATCGTTTTCTCTGAAGAATGCTTGCGAGTCAGCTCCTTGTTTAAACAATGGAACTTGTCAGAATGGACTTACAGAGAAAACATTCCGCTGCTTATGTCCCAGTCGTTTTGGAGGAGAGTTATGCGAGAAAGGTAAGATATATGGGGAATAAAAAAGTAAATGTAATATATGCTTCTTTTCTGGTGTCGAAGAAAAAAAAATCAGCCATTTTCGGACGATAAAGAGTAAAGGTCTGGAACTGTACTTTCGATAGAGTAGAAAAGCGGAGACATTTTTAACTGAGGTATTCTGATAGTCTTTGGTTAGATGACTTTGCTTCTGACTAAAGCCACCGGCTGCTGCCACATTCTTATCGCGTGATATTAATTAAATTCTGTCAAACGCATACATCCCTCTAAGGAAATATTTGAAGTTCCTATTTCCGAAATATATCGCCGGTGGGAGACTCTTAGATTATTGCAAGGTCACGTGAACAATGATTAGCCAGTGATAATTGCATTGAGTTCAAAGAAAGCAGCCTGGACAACTAGGTAGTTAACAGAAGACAGAAGCATAAAGTTTTCAGAGCCGAGTTGTCCACGCTTGCAGAAAACCTTTCCCCTTGAACTAGGTCCTCTTGAGTCAGAAATTACACGACAATCTATGCCTAGAAAATCCGTTGTGGCAAATTTTGCTCACGTGGACATCTCATGCGGTGACTCATGCGATCATACTATTCCAGCATCACGCCAGCCACATGTAACGTGCGAAAAACTTATTCGAGTGACCAGATTATAATGTAATAATAAGTTGACTTGGATTTACTTCAGAACAAAGCAAGTATAAGGGGATCCAATCTCTTCTGTTGAATCTCTTGTATGATTAATTATTATAGCCTACCAACCCAAAATAATGATATTTGAAAATAAACTTAACAGAAGGTAGCCTTTGAATGCCAAGACTTTGTGAAATATCGAAGAATTCTAATCGACAACCATCTGTCTTGGAAACACTATATTGATCACGAAGCAATCAAAATTAGCCAAACTGATGGACTTATCCCTAAATTACGATATTTTGTGCCAAGGCGCGCTCTCTTAAACATTTTTTTGTTTTACATTACACCATATCTAACTTAAGGTCTGATAGCTTAGGGCCAAGCATCATACCTTGCCAGCTTCTCAAGCTCCAAAAACGCGCTCTCCGTTTTATTTATTTTTCTGATCACAACCAGCATGCAATTCCTCTATTTACTGATATCGGAGTTTTACTGTTACAGTTCTCCTACTATGAACTTACAGCTAATTTGATGTTTGACATCAGGCATAGAAATGCACCTTGCAGCATTCAAGAGCTCTTCCAAGATGTTTCTGAGATCCTCTCTTACACTACCTGATCTTCTGCTTCTAACAACAAAGTTCCAAACTATCAATTCGACTATATTCTTTCTCCAGAATTTCAAACAAAAGTTTGAAATGAGATGCCCGTAAAGTTGAGAAATCTTTCAAAACATTAATTCAAAAAGCAATAAAAAACTTTGTGATTCTCGCTTTAGAAGACTCTCATATCGACACTCAACAAATCATTCGAAAGGTCAAGCTTTTCTAAAATGTTTTAACTAATTCTGGCGGTTTTTTTTTGGCTGCCAACTTGTTTATATCCTTAGTTAGTCCTTAGGAAAATTTTAACTATTAATCCCTATATGATATTGTAAGTTTATTTATTCTACAATAGTAAACTTTTTCTATTGACAAAATTAACAGATTATAAGTAATTCGTGAACGCTTACGTAATAGTTTTACGTCTAACATTCGACCCACCCAGAATAGCACTCAAGCAAACGTAAACTGTGGACGCATGATAACCTGTAAATACAAATCCAATAAAATGTATGTATGTATTTATGTAAGAAACCATTAACCTTTCAATCAAGAACGATGTGGTGAGACCTTTGTTGTTTGTTTTTGTTCTTAAAAGGACCGTGCGTTCTGTTTAACTTCGAAAATGGTTTATCAGGCTGGAATCTTACCGGTACGGCCTTCAATAATCAGCCTACATACGGGGATAATCCCACAGCGAGAAACAGGGGCCAGCCATCCAGACACAGAGGGGACTGGTGGATAGGTACCTACGAGAATCGTTCCAGTCCCGCTCATCCTGCCGGTGGACGTCAAGGCGATGGTCCCCAAGGTACACTGACGTCACCCAGTTTCGTCATCACCAAGAATGCTATCAAGTTTTTGATTGGAGGAAGTTGCAATGAAAACCAAGTGAGGGCCGAGCTTTTGGTAGAAGGAACTGTGGTCTTCCAAGCCACTGGGAGATGTTCAGAAATGATGTACGAAGAAACCTGGAACGTGACAAGTTACAAAAATAAAGAGGCACAGTTACGTTTGGTTGATGGCTATTCTGGAGGATGGGGACACATCAACTTTGATCAGTTGGAGGAGATTTGTGACTAGGGGGGATGGTGTGATTTTCTTCTTACGTACGAGAGGGAGGGGAGGGTCCTATAGAACAGAGGTTTTGGTATTTGGAGGTATTTTACGTTTTTTCTTTTTGAAAAGTTTCCATTGTTTCCCGGCCCTCTCTCCCCCAGTATACGTTCTTGTGATATTTGATTGATTTCGTCCGTAACAAATGACTAAGAAAAACTATCAGGTATACCCATTTCACACTGTCCAAAAATGGAATATTTGCAGAGAGTTTTTATTCTTAAATAATTTTGTGCTCCTTTTAAAGAAAAACGTCCATGTTGTTATGCGAAAACCCTCGTGGTTTGGCTTTACGGATCACGAGTGTCACGCAAATTCAATTTGGGATTCTAACAGGCGTATCAGTTTACCAACAGAAAATGATATGGTAAAATCCAAGGGACTCTAAGCTGATACTCTCCAGGCGAGAAGACATTAAATTTAAATGATGGCGTCGTCTATGTGCTTAAGGCCAAGTACAAGAGTTGATTAAAATGTGAGTTGAACGCGACATACTCCATGACTGGAATTTCATGCAACTCTGATTTGAAGATCCATTATCTCGCTTTTTGCTGAGATCAATAATCGTAATTGCCCGGCCGGTTATATTTACCACAAGCAGGTCGTTCATACCTCACTAACGGTTTTATTACAAACCAAACAATCAACCAGTTGATTTGTTAGCTCAGTTGGTAGAGCACTGCAACGGTATCGCAGAGGTCATGGGTTCAACTCCGGTGCGAACCTACAATTTTTTCAGGCCTTACATTTTCACTACAGCTTAAGTAGTTTTCATAACATATGATGATCACTCTCATCTTAAATTTTGCATAAATTTAAGGTTGAATTTTCAAAGAACGCATTTTATCACAACAAACAACATAAATTATTCAAAGTGCATGTTAATGAGGAGAAATTGTTCATGTCGGTAAAAAAATTTTAAAACTAAGTTATCACATCTGGAATTAAGCTTCATTAAATGTAACTTACCCTGGTATGTGACTGCAACTTTCATGCAAAGCAAAAGGTGAATTGAAAAGGGAGTGGAGACGAAAATACGTTGCTATACGAATATCAAAAGTTTTGGCTGTTGTCTAAACACCGTGGGAGTAACATCTGCCATATTTTGAACAAATTCCTTCTATTTTACGTGGCTAAGAGAATCCCCAAATCAAACGAACAATTTCTTTAATACAGACTGGCGTTAAAATGACATTGAAATGACGTGTAGACCTGCACAAATTTCACTTAATGCGAAGAGCCTCCTTGTATTAAGAGCAAGTTCGATTCATGTTTTCTATTAGAGAGTCCAATTTGGTCTGTAATCAAACAAATTGTTTAAAACATTATTGAAAACCGCGAAGCCGGAGTCTAATTTGTTAATCAGCTGTAGGATTACAGACTGAATTAGACTTTTCTCGATGCTACTTTCGACATCGATCATAAGCAAAATGCTTACATGGTCTTATAAGTGCTTAGAACGAGCAAATGACGACCAATCATATTTGTTATTAACTTCATTACCGTCGTTGTCTTTTGTAAAGCTAAAAACATCTGGTGAGCTGTACTTAATCATCCAGTCACAAACAATTTCGTTCTTATTCTTATGATGTCATGATATTTTCAATCACCTTCCTATGCCAACCTTCAATGTTTAACGTTGACCAACTTAAAGCGTCCTCCTTGCGTAAAATGCGTCCCAGAATCTCTTACTGGATTGTTTTACTAAGAAATCTAAATATGATGTTGGTATTTTGCTCATCTTCGAATCGTAAGCAGTCTTTATCTTTTTAGTTTTCTTTATATTCAGTCTACAATTTAATTAAGAAGTATTCTTGTCGATTTGTATAAAATTTTATGCTACGATTACAGAAATGAGTAATTTAAATTTGTCACCACTCAGAAAAAAGCAAGTCTATTCATTCCAAATCAAAACGATGGTTTACTGGTTACGAAAAGAACAGAATCTAATCAAACTTTTTTCCGGTCCGATTTACATTCTTTCTTTATATAAATCAAGAATTTCACCTGTCCGAAAAAGTTAACTCCGCCCCTGTGACGTTGAATAAAGTTTGATCCCGAAACTAGATTTTATTCTGCTAGGATTCATTTTCGTCCAAGTGAGTAGAGTCAGCGTTGGAAAGTAGCTCTCTCTAAATTTAGAGATTTGAGCTGCAAATTATAGAAGTTGTGATCTGATTTTGGTAGAAATCGTTTCTGAAAGCATGAAGATTCTAGTTGATTTTGAATTAACTATCGACAACTTTTCTCTTCACATGAAGAAAATTTCGACAAAAAAAGCTAAAAGACAAATTTAGGACCTTCTTCAAGGCAAGTCGTATGTTTGCCCCGAATGATAAAGGAATTGATTTAGAATAAAAAAAACAATTGTCAATATTTCTAAAGGGGTGATCATTACTTTTATGCAGAGAAATCCCAAATGTTTCGTGATTTTTCCTTCTGTCTTTATCCTTACCAAGATGATTGTAGAGTCATCAAATGGATTGATCACGTGGACGGACAAGCCTTGGACAGTCACATAATAACCACGCTGAATGTACCAGACGAGTTCATTTGCCGCATGCAATGTTACTTGAACGACGCATGCGTCTCATGCAACTTTGGAACTAATGACTCTGTTACCGAAAACATATGCGAACTGAACAACTCTACAGACAAAACACACCTTAAGATGAAAGAGAATTTTGTCTATCGAGGATCTGAGGTTAGAAAACATTCCAAAATTTTAGAAAGCCTCTGTGGATATATGTTTTACCGAGTTTGTGATATTGTATCAACATGCCCTCATAGTTTCACAATTGTGTGGAATTTTGCATTTAGTTTGAAGCTTTTTCATTCAGTGGGAGGATTATGATAAAACTTTTTGTCTCTTTAGGGATAGTCATTATTTATCGCCATGGGGGAAGGGGGGGTTTGAGGATTTGGGGGAAACATGGTTTTCAGGGGGTACTGGAGGGGGGATCAGTCGTCGCAAACCAAGTACAAAGCGGGGACTGTAGAATAATTGATTGGTCGAAGAACGATGACTTTTTAGGACGTTTGAGTGCACGATACATAAAGTGTAATTTTGTTTAGGGCACCCCCATCCCCCCCCCCCCCCCCCAGGCGATAAATAATGACGGCTGCTGAATAGTTGTCAACTTTTTCCTTCAGTGGAATGGAATAATACAGTAAAACTTTACAATGTCTTCACCATCACTTATCTTTTTCTCTGTAGAATGCCTGTGATTCAGCTCCTTGTTTAAACAATGGAACTTGTCAAAATGGATTTACGGAGAAAACATTCCGCTGCTTATGCCCGGATGGTTTTGGAGGAAAACTTTGCGAGAATGGTAAGATAAACGGAAATAAATAAAGTAACTATTTGATAGACGGTTATTTTCTGGTCGCAAATGAAAAAAACCCCGTTAGTTTCGGAGGGAATGGGGTTAAGGTCTGTAACTGTTCTTTTCTGGAAAAGTGCAAAAGCGAAAACATTTTTAACTGGGGTGGTCCGATGATCTTTGGTTGGATGACACGGATTATTGCGAGGTAACGTGATCAATAATGAGCCAATAACAGTCGCACTAAGTTCAGGGGAAACAGCCCGAATAATAAGGCAGACGTTTTAGGGAAGCTATGAACAGTAATCACAAATGAAAAACAGTAGCACAGAGTTTTCCGGGCATAGTTGTTAAGTTTTTATACAATTTTGCTAGCTCTTGAGCAGGGCCTTCTCAAGTCAGAAATCTTACAAGAATCTATCGGTAAAAAATCCTGTGTGGCGAATTCATCTCACGTGGACATCTCGAGCAGTGTCCTTTTTCCTCGATCATACTATTCCAGCATTACGCCAGCCTCATGAAACGTTCGAAAACTTCCTTCAAGAGGCCAGATTTTAGTCTAATGTTAACTTGACATGAATTTATTTCATAACAAAACTAGTATGTAGGGATCCAATCTCTTTTTGTCTATTCTGTTGAACCTCCCTTGTGATAAATTTTTAATTAACTCAGGGACTGATCGTTATTTATAACAGGGAGGGGGGTTGGAGTGTTTTGGTTGAGTCACAATAACATTTACCTGATCTCCGCTCATATGGCAGTTAATTGACAGCCAATTTCCTATAGACCCCTTTAAACTTTGGTGGCAACAACTAATCCTCTGAAACCCCACTGTGTTCACCTCAAACTCCTCCAAATGCCCTCCCCCTGCGATAAATAATTAGTCCCGTGTCAACCTTTCAAGACCCATGTGGGTTATTTTTGTTATTCTTACAAGGACCGTGCGTTCTGTTTGACTTCGAAAATGGTTTGTCAGGCTGGAATATTACTGGTACGGCCTTCAATAATCAGCCTACATACGGGGACAACCCGCATGCCAGACGTAGTATGTGGTATTCTCTACACAAAGGGAACTGGTGGATAGGCACTTACGAGAGTCGTCCCAGTCCCTCTCATCCTGCCGGTGGACGTCAAGGCGATGGTCCCCAAGGTACACTGACGTCACCCAGTTTCGTCATCACCAGAAATGCTTTCAAATTTTTGATTGGAGGAAGTTGTCATGAAAACCAAATAAGGGCCGAGCTTTTGGTAGAAGGAACTTTGGTCCTCCAAGCGACTGGGAGATGTTTAGAGATGATGTACGAAGAAACCTGGAACGTGACAAGTTACAAAAATAAAGAGGCACAGCTACGTTTGGTTGATGGCTATTCTGGAGGATGGGGACACATCAATTTCGATCAGTTTGAGGAGATTTGTGACTAAGGTGGCTGGTGCGATTTTCCACTAAGGCAGGAGGGGGAGGGGAGGCTCCTTTACAATATTGTCTTCAAGGGTATTTGAAGGCACACCACGTTGTTAACTTGTTGTTAGTTG